>NC_061102.1:52524519-52539519 GCF_015104395.2 Macrobrachium nipponense | reverse complement strand
ATTACAGCGACTTTGAAATACAGGACATAAATTCTCACAGGAAGCTATATTCGAGGATGCTGGATTTTATTATCCGTAACGTTATACTTCAGGTGTTAACTATGCAAGTAATAAGTTGGTTATTTATTTGAAGTACTAACATGGCTTAGCCAAAGTTTCTTCATAATATTAATTAGTTACTTTCGGTTAATAATTGCCACACACACACACACACACACACTCCACACACACACACACACGTACGTTTATATATGACTGGTAAGAATGTTCTGTTTCAACAGCATTCCATCTAATGAAAGGAGCCCATAAAAACTCCAAAATATTGAAAGTAAGTATACTATATTTCAGAGACTGCTGTCTCCCTCTTCTGGTAGTCTCTCAAATATAGTACTATCTATATTTTTTTGGTGTTTTTATGGGCTCTTTATGTAGAAGATGTCTACCACTGTGCACTAGTCCTCTTCAAAATGTGGTAGAAAACTGAAGGCAAAACCGGCCAAGATTCCTTCAGTTTATACTCGCCGGCAATGGCCGAAGGTGGATATCGCTTTCAAGAAAAACATACGCTTATTAAAGTACTCATCATTATTGTTGTTGCTATCTTGCATAACTATATGGGCTAATTTACCCAGGGATATAATGTCAGAAAACTGGTGATCCCTTTATAGTTTTCGTCAATAGCTTGTTCTTCCATGTTATAATATTTTTTTGGATAAATATGACTAATTTATTGACTCCTTAGGATTCTTTGGCCATCTTACTGAATATTCTGGATCGAAGGTCAAGATTCATACCTGCGCTTCATTTTCAACCGGCGGAAGTTTGTTTATCTTAAGTAAAAAATTTAAGCAACTTGTTACTTGTTGTGTACTGTGGATTGAGCCAAGGTTAAGAAGGGAACATAGATACTGTTTGTGACCTCAAACTCTAATGATTTTACTGTGCCTTCCTTTCTGCTATCCATCAGGTGTGAAAACTTTTGAAAAGCCATTGACTGATAGAAGTACTTGGTTTACAAAGGGGAAAAATTCGTGATATATTCAAGGGGACTTAGCAAACGTTTACAGTTTAGAAGCTACATTAACAGTACACACGAACATAGACACACGCACACACACACACACACACACACCTTTTTGGTATCCATCAGGTGTGAATAATTTCTTCACCTGTCTCTATGTGTATTTTGTACTCTTATGCTAGTGTGTACACACACACACACACACACACACACACACTCTAGAATAAGAGTAGAAAATGAACATTGAGACATGTGAATAAATTATTCACACCTGCTGGATACCAAAAAGGTGTGTGTGTGTGTGTGTGTGTGTTTTATGTTAGTTTGTACTGTTAATCTAGCTTCTATACCGTAACGTTTGCTAAGTCCTCTTGAACATCTCGCGGATTTTTCCCTTTTGCAAACCAAATACCTCTATCAGTCAGTGCCTTTCCAAAAATACTTTTAAAAAAATCTCCTTTTTAGTTTTCAGTTTAAGGAAACTATTGTCTGTTCGTCCGCACTTTATTCTGTCCGCCCTCAGATCTAAAAAAACTACTGAGGTTAGAGGGCTGCAAAGTGGTATATTGATCATCCAACCAACAATCATCAAGCATGCCAAATTGCAGCCCTCTGGCCTGAGTAGTTTATATTTTATTTAAGGTTAAAGTCAGCCATGATCTTGCGTCTGTCAGCGCTATATGTAGGTGCCACCAGCGGGCTGTGGCTGAAAATTTGACGTACTGCGGCTGAGTTTTATGGGGCCGTGGCTGAGACTTGCAAGACTTGCATACAGCATTATACCGCACATAAAAGTAGATTAATTTGCTTGTTTATTTACTCTTGGAACTTATTAGTACCAGCAGCGTCATATCTTCCTCCCAATTGTCTTTTCATTCAAATCATGTATCACAAGCGCCTCAGTGGCGTGGTTGGTATGGTGTTTGCTTCCCACCTCGGTGGTCGCGGGTTCGATTCTCGGCCACTCCACTGAGGAGTGAGAGATGTGTATTTCTGGTGATAGAAGTTCACTCTCGACGTGGTTCGGAAGTCACGTAAAGCCGTTGGTCCCGTTGCTGAATAACCACTGGTTCCATGCAACGTAGAAACACCATGCAAACAAACAAATCATGTATCACAACCACCGTCCATATTGCATATTCCTATAATACAAGCTTATTCTCAGCGTCAAGAAATAGCTTTACCTGCGTGTAGCTGTGACTGAGATACTTCTTGAATGCTTTTCGCACGGCGAGAGGCAGCATGGATATCGAAAATGTTATGACGAACATTACCGTCAGGGCGACGGCTTTGTGCCCCTCCAGACTCAGCATTTTGAACTGATTGGTGCAGGGAAGGATCACGATGTCACATATACAATTCGTGCTCGTTCCGGTTGATTAAACGTAGTATTTCGTTTGCGCCCTCCGTTGTTGAGACTGGTAGAGCATGCTCTCTCTGGAAATAGTAGGATTATTCAAATCAGTTATTAGTTAATTTCTTATGTCAAAATGTATATAGTAAACTTTGATGGATAAAAAAGCATTCAAACCGAATTTAAGAAGTTAAAAACTTAGTTAGCCATTGCTAAATCGAAAATCATAAATTGTTTGACAGAGGAGTTAGCCATTGCTGAAGTCGAAAACTATATATTGTTTTACTTAAAATGTTTACTTAAGTCACTGTTTACAACCTGGGATTCTACTTATTAACGTCTAATGTTACTGTTCATTTAAATCAGTTGTAGGGGCACTTATTTCAAGATACACAGTGATCTTAATGAACTGAGGGTACAACATCCTAAGGTGTTCTTGTTCCACATAAAATCGCAATCATTGTTATTTTAACTTATAGCCCTCAATTGGTTCTACTTGAAGGTATCTGTTGTAAATGTTGTTCTCATAGTTAGCCTTATTATTACATAATTTTAATATTTTTGTTGATATGAATTTTAATTTTTAAGATTATGAGGAAACATTTTTCTGGACTTACTGATATGAATTTTAATTTTTAAGATTAAGAGGAAACATTTTTCTGGAATTCGAAGCAGTTTTATGGCAGAAATTCATCCCTGCGATGAGACGTTGTCGAAATAATATCACAAAAGTAGGTACCATAGAAATCGGCAGAAAATACAAATAATCCTTACAAAGTGGTAGTGGCTGCAACAAAACAGACTTAACCATTATGTAACAAGTGCTTATAACAGCTCAGAGTTTTGATGGACGAGGACGAGAACACATTCAGTCAGTCACTGCTACCGCTACTACCCGGGCTGCAAATTCCCGACATGTATACTGGTATTCCACGAGCCCGGTTTTTTTTTTTTTTTTTTTTTTTTTTTTTTGCCATGCCCCTAGTTTAGGTTAGGTTAGTTCAGTTCAAAGTATCCTCAAAGTAGTATGGGTATTGGAAACATCATGAGATTACAGGCTAGGTTCAGTTAGGTTAGGTTAGTTTAGTTCAGCTCAATTCAGTTCAAAGTATCCTCAAGTAATTTGGGTATGGGAAACATCATGAGATTACAGGCTAGGTTAGGTTAGCTTCAGTTCAGTTCAGTTCAAAGTATCCTCTAGGTAATTTGGGTGTGGGAAGTATAATGAGAATATGTTCAAGAAGATTCTACCTTTTAGTTTCCAAGATATGGCGCCCCTCTTTTTCAGGGAAGGTGCATTACTCTGTTACAGTTCGGAAATATACACCCTGGCTGATGGAGTCCAAGGATGTAAGGATAAAATGGGAAAAAAAGTCAACTTTTTCTGTGGGACTTTTAACCAGGTTTCATTCACCAAAATGTGTTCTTTTGCAATCGCATGGGAATTGTCTGAGTACCTAAGGACGCCTGTACCCTCAGTTAGTTTTTCATCTTTGATTAGAACTAAATCTTAAATCCTTGAAAACATTTCACTTCCTTGACAACATTTCATTGATAGCAAACCCTGTGGACAAAAGCTATTACACTTTATAACATACAAAACGAATATGAAATACCTAATTAGAAAAGTTTCCTTTTTAGTGTTGTCTAGAGTTTATGTGCCTTTAGAATTAATTAGTGCATGCTATCTTTTTCCTGACTTCTTTCCGTACTGGTGTTTATACATTTATTAGGTGGTTTTTTACTGATTTAACTTCATGAGCTATTTTTATCTAACATAGCCTTATCTATTATCATCTGCTTAACTAATTAACCTTGTTATTCATTATTTACATATGACATTCTAAACTGTGGAAGTTATATTGTATCAGTAACTTAAGGGACCTTCTAGTGCAGCGGTTCTCAATTTTATTTGGCCCATGCACCCATTCGCCGTATGTCAGAATGTCACCCCCCCCTCCCCCTCCCCCTCACACCAACCCTTTCCAAAATTGTCGGTCTCAAAAGGTGCATTCCAAATAATATGCAACATAGTACTAACACAAACACACAAGCGGGCGGAGAGCAAGTCAAGCGTGATATCTCAGTAGCGCGGACGATGCACACTGCGTTTTGTGTGGTCCTGGACCCAGTTTGAGCCTGCCAATCTGTGGTCACAATAAACCCCCTCCTCTGAAACTCTGAAATTCCCACAAAGGAGGGAATCCCCCCCCCTCCCCCCCACCCTGTTAGTGTACCCCGTAAGAAAGGGAGCACAAGTTAGTAATGAATAAAATAATTTAGATGTATGTTGTAAGTTAGAATGTAAAAAAATTACTGTAAAAATTATATTATGTTAAAGAAAATTACCCAGGGTGAGATATTTATTGATACAGAGAAAAACATTCTTTAATAAAAGTTTCTTTATAAAATGCTAGAACCCGATTCTAAAAAAAAAAAATAGTCACTTTATAGTAGAGAATAAAACGTGTTAGTAAAATTGTATAATGAAGCCAAAAATAACTGATTAATATTTAATCTCTAATGAAGCCAAAACCTAATTTCGTAGCTTCAGATTTGTATTCAGTTAGAGAATATCTCAATGTGTCAGAAGTGAGTAGTATCACTTTTTGAAAATATGATCACCCATAATCGTTTTAGCACCATACAAATATATGAATTTGTATTTAGTTAACATAAGAGCTTTTAATCTATTTTATTGTCTGTTTTTGTGGGGTCAAAGATTCATATATAGGGCAGTGTATCATTCAAGCCTTTGAATTTGAATAGTACTCGTATTTTTTTCATATTAAGCTTATGTCGACGTTCGTTATACTCACATGGCGCTAAAATGCTTTTCGTAGTTAAATACAGTTTCACGTGACTGAACAGGTATGTTTCAGTTACATATCACTTTTACATATTCGTTCACTGTCTCCTGGTGCGTTCGAGTTCACAGCGTTCTTTAAATTACAAAGAACTTTTTAGAAAATAAACTAAAAAACGACAAGAAAAATTATATACAAAAAATGTTTCTCCTCTCTTTCTTCACGGGCGTATTTCACCGCCAGTCAAAGTAGAATAAGAGCCCCAGGAACCATGGGTTTTAGCTTCACCGGTCGGCACCTGCTGCACGACAACAGTTGATAACTGTAAGTTTGTGGGCCATATCCCTATGGAATTTATCATACTTAACACTAACAGAGCTGTCTGGTTGATGATAGCTAATCCCCGGAGCCTTATACCCATTACCCCTGCTATCGTTTTTATCAGCTGAGTGCCCCTTCTTTATCCACTCCTTATTTCAGCAGGCTTTAAAGAATTAAGATGTCATCTGGCGTCTACAGGTGGCTGCGTAAAAGCAGAAATAAGAGAAGTGGCTAATTAGCAACGTGAAGCATTGCACTTCTACGGGAGGGGTAACCAATAGCAACGCGAACATAATTCCTCACCAATATTTACTAAGATATCTGTTATTTTGGGAAGTACTACCGAAACGTTTACATTACGACGAGTGGTGGTGACCTCTCACACATTTTCTTCCCTGTAGGGGGATAGTGCCGTCAGTGCACCTCATTCGGTGCAATGTAGGCATTACTTAAGGTACTTTGCAGCTTGCCTTCGGCCCCTAGCTGCAACCACTTTTGTGCCTTTTACTGTACCTCCTTTCATATTCTCTTTCTTCATTTTACTTTCCACCCTCTCCTAACACTCGATTCATAGTGCAACTGCTTTGAGGTTTTCCTCCTGTTACACCTTTCAAACCTTTTACTGTCGATTTCCATTTCAGCGCTGAATGACCTCATAGGTCCCAGTCTTGGCCTTTGGTCTAAATTCTATATTCAACTCAACTCTGGCCTTCATGATACGCCTTTCGAATTTATCCGGGGTAGTTTCATATTCTCACATTCCTCGGTCAGTTTGCCATTTTTGGGTAAAATGAATTGAATCTTATTCTTGCTATTTACTTCGATCAGAAGATGAATATTAGGTATGTTAGATATTGTGATAACTTTCTTTGGTCGGGAATCCCATGTTTCTAAGCATGACCTGTTTTTCATATTGAGAACATTTATTTTTGGAAGTATGTGTGTGTATGGTGGGGTTTTTTCATTTCATATTTTGGTAAACCTACTTTTATTGACCGTCACAGAAAACTGCACAATTGGGGGTTATGCCTTTTCATTGTAGACCATGACCTCTTATTTAATGACAAACCCCGTAGGGGTTAGTGCCGTCAGTGCACCTCATTCTGTGCAATATAGGCATTACCTAAAGGCTCTTTGCAGCGTCCCTTCGGCCCCTAGCTGCAACTACTTTCATTCCTTTTATTTTACCTCCGTTCATATTCTCTTCCATCTTACTGTCCACCATCTTCTAACAATTGTTTCATAATGCACCTGCTTTGAGATTTTCCTCCTCTAACACCTTTGTAACCTTTTACTGTCAATTTCCGTTTCAGCGCAGAATGGCCTTAGTTGCCTCAGTGCTTGGCATAATGCCGAAAATCTACTATATAAATCAAATCAAATATATAATGACAAAAAACTATGAGACGTTGATAAGTTTCCATAAAATATGACGTACATAGAGCCTATTGCAACCCAGCAACAACGAGTCCGTATTTTTTAATGCTTGATAGAAAATTGTGCTGGACATCCGGGTAGCGTGAGTTACCTCTGGCAATGTCAGTCAGTGCTATTCGCAAGAACTGGGTTGTCTCATTTGTTACTAATCAGCTTTGCAGATCTGCCCTGGAATCTGGCAAGCCTCCTGGTTGTTTCCAGCTTCTGCAACGTACCCTCTGTAGGGGGTTTGTGCCGTCAGTGCACCCTCATGTGGTGCACTGTAGGCATTACTTAAGGTTCTTTGCGGCGTCCCTTCGACCACTAGCTGCCACCCCTTTCATTAATTTTACTGTATGTTCGTTCATATTCTCTTTCTTCCATCTTACTTTCCACCATCTCCTATCAATTGATTTATAGTGCAACTGCAAGGTTTGCCTCTTGTTACACCTTTCAAACCCTTTACTCTCAATTTCAGTTTCAACGCTGAATGACCTCATAGGTCCCAGTGCTTGGCCTGTGGCCTCAATACTATGTTCAATTCAATTCTGCAACGCACTGACTGGAGTTTCACTTAAAACATACTGCCCCAGTTGAGTTCAGTGACTGTGGGTTCACTGGTACCCCTATCTGTGCAATGAGTCACCCTGTGGACTGTTTCCTTAAATTCCACACAAATAATGATTACAGAATCTCCGACTGATAGTCATCGTCGAATTAATCTTGTGACTGATGATGTAACGTGATAATTGTTATATAACTGTCTGAGAGACAGGCCTTGCTGTTAAATACCTTTTTTTTCAAATCACATGGCTCTTCTTTTCCATTTTTGTATTTAGCATATCCTTCTGCCATGAATATTCATTATTCTTCTGGTTATGCCACATTCTGTGATCATTTTCATAAAAAACGTGTTAGTTGAGCGGTCTCTTTTGACTGATGCTGTAGATTTTAAAAGGTTGCAAACGCTCTAATTCACTGTTTGCTTTATAAAATTCATTTTTTAACCGATACATAATAAACTATTCATAAAAGAAATGTGTCCAGAAATGATGTTATGTCCGAGAATAGCATCAAAGACTGAAGCAAACATTAAGTCCGCGAGGAAAAGGTCTGTTAAAACGACGTTCAACTTGGCAAAGAAAAGCCTGGTAGAGGAACTAAAATCCTTAGCAGTAGACATTCTTGATTGAACGTGGGAGCATCAGTGAAAATTGGAGGCTTGGCCCAACAGTCAGTAACACCAACAGGGACTCGTACAGCTCCTTGGTCAAGAGGACATCATTTGCCGACCTTCCAGCAACAGAATATCTTCTTCGTGCTGTTGCCTGTCCGGAGACTGTGCTTCAGTCCCCGAAAACATTAGACGTGTCTTCCTTGTTGTAAGACTTGTCCGTAGTAACTCGACAGACAGTTAGGGATGATACGCAAAGAAACGTTTTAACGATACTGGTTGCAGCTGCAGATGTTTGGAGCGTTTTTGTGTGTGCAGATGTTCTTAGAAAAAAGGGCGTTCATACAAAAGACTCCAAACATCTTAAGAGGTCTTCTCCATAATTCAGTGGAATTTCCATAGTTAAGGTCCTGATAGAAAGATCTTGAAATAGTAATAGACAACTAAGGCATCTCTTGCCTAATAGAAAAAAATTAGCTAATAGTTTAGTTGTTAACATTCATTTTGATGTATTATTGTATGTCTGCCATAACTGTTTTAGTCTCTCTCACCAACAGTGGCAGTCAAGGTATTTATTGAAAGACTACAACTTTTTTTCTCTTTACTTCACTTAAGGACTTTTCTATAAACAGGAATTGTAATCGTTATGCACGAGCTTCCTGAAACCTCTCTTGGGGGACAATCATTCATTAATCAGCTAGAAAATCCCTCGCATATTATTCACAAATGGGAATTTCTTTTGTTATTAAATACAAAGGAATCGATGCACATTTGTATTCTGAGTAATAAATTAACAGCAGCAGAACTAACCCTATGAAATAAAATCAGTGGTTTTAGTTGTAAGATGAAAGTTTATAGTCATGCTAGTTCATCTTGCTACGTGTGATTAATTTTTCGCAGAAACCAGGTTCTCAAATTCTCAAAGGTTATCAAATTCGAGCAAAAAAAATAATAAAATAAAATAAAAAAAAGATAAATACTAAAAATTGGTAGTGCATGTAGTTACATCACGTAGGCGGTGGTAGAGAAGCACTTGAGACCACCCTCTTTACTGTTGACTCCATGGTAAAAGCTGTGAGCCTCTCTGTCCCATAAACCTGTGAAGACAAAGAAAATGCGCCTTAGGAAAAATAGGAACTACTAATTAAGCTAAATATAACTAAAATACATTTCACTTTAAACAAGAAAACTGGTCGATGAAATTTTCCATTATAATTAACCAGTACTGAGGGGTATCGATAAAAAACAAATGGCTTGTTCTCAGGTAGAGGATGATTCTCATGCCAGCCGCTTTGGGTTTCAAAGAAATAATTACCGCATCTTTCCAGCTATAAGAAAGGAAGAATGTCAAAATAATATGTGCTGAATTTTTCATTCTCGTTAACTACTATTACGCGGTAATCATACTGTGAAGGTCAATTACAGACAGGTATTTTTATCTTCGACCACAATCAAGTTTTGAGGGACGTAGAGCTGATAACTCGAAATTTCTTATTATCTCTGTGATTAGCGGTGTTACATCAGTATTTTTTTCAAGCGTAAGACTTGTCAATGTTATTAAGAGCGAACAATATTGGCGATATGTTTTCATGTGAAAACTAATTTTATGACGATGTGTCCATCCTTTTAAAGTTTAATCGTAAGGGTACGTTTAATCGTAAGACATTGGCAATGTACCCTTTGTGGAAATGGCTGCTAGATTTTTATTTTTATTCGAGATTCCGCGTCTCCCAAATAATGACTTCTGCACGTTCTGTATCTGGTTGAATAAGCATGTTAAAATGATTTTTTTTCTTTAGTAAAACTTGAAAGCAAACTCGTAAATTGAAATGGAAGGACTGGGAAACCAACCGCGAACAATTTGAGAGTATAAGAGTCGTTTCTGGATAAGACATTACTATAAACAGGTTGAAAAAACACGATAATGAATTTTCGTTCTTGATGTGGGCACTTTTTATGGGATGAAACTTTTGCGTATAACGAATATCCTCTTCGTCATGACAGAGGAACCACGATTATAATTGAAATCCAGTATTTTTGGGTAACATTACCAATTCAACATCCGTTCCAACGAAGGTTTTATAATTGCTACCACTCATTCTTATAATGATTATCAGCTGGTATGGTGTTGACGTGCCACCTTGATGGCTGCGAGTTCAATTCTCGGGCATTCCATTGAGGAGTGAGAGATATGTATTTCTGGTGATGGAAGTTCACTCTCGACGTAGTTTGGAAGTCATGTAAAGCCGTTGGTCCCTTGCTGAATAACCACAGGTTCCATGCAACGTAAAAACACTACATAAGCAAGCAAGCAAGATTTTCAGCTGTTCCAAGCTGAAGATTATTAGATATATAAAAAAAAAGTGTCCTTTTACCTGGCTTTTGACAGTTTCGTAGAAAATTATTGTGAGAGATAAATGGTCAGTGTTAAGAAAATTCTTTTTTCACTCGTAAATTACAAAAACGCGACGAACATTTCAGGATGAACAGGCACTTAAATACGACAACTCTTGTGAAATCCAGGGGCGGCACATTCACGAAAATCAATGTACAATAATCATTTTAGAGCACAGAGTAGAGAAATGCTAAGTTTAAGGAAGATTAGTCGTTTTATATCTTCATAAATCTATCACGAGAACATAAGAGTTTTGTTAGTTTTCTGTAAAAGAAAACTATTGAGATGCCTTTTTCTTCCTCCACCCACCATTAGATTTTAAAAACTATTTATGCTAGAGGGCTGCAACTTGTTATGTTAGCGCCTCAGTGGCGTGATCAGTATGGTCTTAGCCTGCTACCTCGGTGGCCGCGAGTTAGATTCTTGAGCATTCCATTGAGAAGTTAGAGATGTGTATTTCTAGTGATAGAAGTTCACTCTCGACGTGGTTCGGAAGTCACGTAAAACCGTTGGTCCCGTTCCTGAACAACCACTGGTTCTATGCAACGTAAAAACACCATACAAACAAACAAACATACTTGGTATGTTGAACATCCACCCTCCACTCAACAGACATACCGAATTGCAGCCCTCTAGCCTCTGTAGTTTTGATTTGATTTAAGGTTGGAGTTAGCCAGAATCGTGCATCTAGCAACGCAACAACACTGGCCACCATGGCTGACTGATAGTGTCATGGGCTGCGGCTCAAACCAGATTATACCGAGACCACCAATTGTGGTAAAGAAACTTCTGCGCATTTGTGCTTGCTTTTCTTCATCATGGATCAAGGACATCTGCTCTAAGGTGTTAAAGTGCTAAATATTTGTCAGTAACAACCAGCTACTTCAACAAATTTCTTTCACGTCTGGAATTACAGCCTTTCTCGAAAAGAAGTATATTCTGTTTATGCAAAGCCCAGTTATTCCTTTATATAAATTACTACAATAGATCTGAAAAAAATCTGTGTTTCTTTATCAGAAGCTTATCAGCTGCACGACGGCCTATCTTCACAAGTAGTTTGTCAAAGATTAGAATATTTCTGAAAACAGTCTAATCGAACATTCCAGTAAAGAAATAAGATTCAACACTTGTAATAAATCAAAACCCACTTGTCTCAGATAGGACAAACAAGGGAAATGCTAAGTGAATAACTATAATTGAGACTTTTATAGTATAAAAAACAGAATTCCAAAGCTTCCCCAGACACGTTTCTTTTTTACTTGAAGATTTCCCGTGATTGTGAAGTATTGAAAGATGCCTCTGTCGTGGTGACCTTGGTGTTTTTTTTTTTTTTTTTTTGAAAGCCAGGATGACTGCCGTAATTATCGTCTTTCTGATAGCTTATAAGATGTTTGTATTTATCGGAGACACCAGGGTATATCAGAGCCACTTTCTTCATAAATATAGATAAATGTGGAAAAGTAGAACATAGTATTGTAGAGTCCCATGTTGACCCACGCACCTCCATCTTACCTGGCAAACTAATCTCCCCATAACAAACATCTTTTGCGAGCCAAATGCGCTTATACAAGAAATACAGCATATATCAATCTTTTGTACATATATTATCACTTATATTAATGTTATGTTAAATGTAATATTACTACATGCATTACAAAGTCAGCATTTCAGCCATATGTATCATAGCTTCAATCTTGTCCTCTACGTCAATTTATATGCTTCTTTCTATCCTTCAAAAGACACAAGTGATTGTATTGTAACCTCTGTTTTGTTCGCCTCAGGTCAGGTACTACATTTCTACTCGCAAGAGCTATTGACCTCTGTTTATTGTCTGAATAAATCAGTAAGTTTGTTGTGCAGCTTCTTACTCGTTCCTTTGCTACATTGGTGACCATGGAGATGACCAGTTCAGCCGACCCCAGCCTCTCCAGTGACACCACCACCACCACCTTCATACGTCTGCCCCCATTCACGCCCCACAGCCCAGAAGCTTGGCTATTTAGGGTCGTGACAGTATTCCAATCAAAGAAAATTACCTCCTCAGAATGCAAAATGGACTCTCCTTGAATTCCTGCCAGATGACATTTTGAGCAAGTCATAGGATGACTCGCAGAATTTCAAACCCCTGTCACCTCTGAATTACTGAAGGACCAGCTGAAGTCATCCTTCAGCATGCCACCCGCCCTAAGAGCCAAGAAATTCCTGAACAATGTGGGGACAGCCATAGGAGAGGAACAGACATTGCGCATTGCATGCTTAACTTAATGTCAGGAGTGAGCAGACTGGTTTCCTTGTAAGAGAAGCTGTGCCTGCATACCGCTGCCTTTCTTCCAGATATGAGTGCAAGGGCTCCACATGTTTCTTCGTAAGGGATGAAAGGTCAGACTGAATTCCTCTTTGTCACAGGGGCATGCAAATCATTAGTGCCAGCTAGCCTGCATGTATGACTCAGCCACACCCCACCCCACCCACCAACCTCCACGTATCCACTGCCAGCAGAGCACCATTCAATACGTACTGGAAGTAGGTCATGAATGTGTTATTCAACGGGTAGGACTACAGAAGATATGACAATGGCACTTTTAGGAGCAGACTTCCTAAAAGTGCACAACCTACTAGTGGATGTCGCATCAAAACGACTGATCCCAAAAACAACTCCTGCATTACCTCATGAACAGCTGTGCAAAAAACCCACCACCACAACAGCACAGAGGACGAACAGGCCCCATCGCAGCAGCTACCGCACCACCAGAAATATGTTGACTTTTACAAGACTACCAAGAGATTTTCAAAGACGACCTGCAGCACGACTTAACTAAACTAGCAAAACAAACAACGTCCAGCACCACATAGAAATGGCAAGCCCACCCAATCCACACATGCTTCAGACGGTTAACCCCCAAGAGAAACTCTCCTATGCCAAACAAGTGTTCAAGGAAATGGAGAATGTGGGAATATGCCAAAAAGCACCCAGCCAATGGGCATCCCCTTCTTCACATAGTACCAAAACCTGACAGAATATGGCGCCTGTATGGAGACTACAAGTGACTAAACGTCAAAACAAAGCCTGGCAGATACCCATTACCTAACATAGCAGACATAACCAACCAGATGAACGGAGCTAAGAACTTCACCAAAATAGACATGCTGAAGGGATACTTCAAAGTTCCAGTAGCGAAGGAAGATGCAGAAAAGACTGTGATCACTAAACTCCTACTGCACCTACACATTCAGCTACAGGTTTTTTGGCCTTCAGAATGCAGGGGCAACCTTCCAAAGACTTTGGATGAATTGCTAGGCAACCTTTCCTTCTGCATGGTGTATGTCAACAACATCCTCATATTTTCATCAAAACTAGCAATAACTTCTGCAACCACATTACTATTTTCTATACCCCATAGGTCCCTGACTTTGACTAAGGATGCAAGTAAGATGGCGATGGCCACACAGATGATGGTCATCATCCGCTGGTGTTTTTCAGCAAGAAATTAACATCAGCTGAACAAAAGTGCTCAATCATCGACAGGGAGCTTCTACCAGTCCACAAAGCTATCCGTCACTTCACCACATGCTCGAAGGATGATAGTTCGTCGTACAAACAGACCATCAACCCTTGATGCACACCTTCACAAAGACAGCAGGCGCCTGGTCAGCATGACAACAGCGATACCTATCAGCAATACTAAACTCTCCTGAGCCATCTAGTATTTGAAGGGTTCAGCAAATACCGTGGGAGACGCACTTTTGCAAAATAACATCAACACCATCCAGCTCCAGTGTGGATTTCTGCTTCTACCAGAGGTTTATCTCTTTTCAGATCGATTGGTTCTTGGTGGTAAGTTTCTGTTTCCTAAAGTAGGAGTTATGACTTGGACTATTGACGGATAGTCTTTTGTTTGTCACCTTTTCATAGGTTGTATTTTCACAGAGATCTTTGACATTCAAAATTGATCCCTGATCCCCATTATCTGCCAAGAGCAACCAGATTCGCTCAACAGCAGCACCAATATGCAGTAAATGTGCCGTGCTGTCGAACTTCTAAGTTCCAGAGGTCCTTTATTCCTCACTCTGTTGAACTGTGGAACAACCTTCCATAGGACGTCGGCTGGGCGGCACATTTCCAAGATGTATACATACTACAAGAGATTCACATCAGCCATGCATCTGATGTCTAGGCCCGTCCGTTATGATGCTCCTGATTGGCTTTTGATAAACCAATCACAGTGCTAGAAACTCTCAGTCTCTCTTGAGAGTTCACATAGGCAGCATCTACGTTCCAACTTCTCCTGTGGAATATGTCTTTCAAAAATTATAACTTTCATTACACCTCAGTTTTACTTGAAGAAAGGAGTGCTTCCCAATTTCCTCACTAAACATCGTCAAGCCAATGATTTAATGATTATAATGATATAAGAATTATGTACTCCAGTAAACTTAATGCTAAAATATTTATAGTGAAATAAACATGAAATTATCAGTGTAAAATGTATTCTTTCATCCTTACATTAGATC
>NC_061102.1:52434519-52522019 GCF_015104395.2 Macrobrachium nipponense | reverse complement strand
AGGTGATTTTCTTTTTGACCGTGACTAGTTGATATAGATTTACTTGTTGACTCGGATACTTCTTAGGACTTTTTTTTTTTAATGAATATAGGATTTAGGAAACTGACTGTAAAAGGTTTGAAAGGTGTAACAGGAGGAAAACCTCCAAGCAATTGCACTGTGAATCAACTGTCATGAGAGGGTGGAAAGTAAGATGAAAGAAAGAGGATATGAAAGGCGATACAGTATAAAGAGCAGAAGTGGTTACAGCCAGGGGCCTACGGCACACAGCAAAGAACCTTATGTAATGCCTGCAGTTCACTGCATAAGGTGCACTGACGCCACTACCTGTCTACGGGGATCGTTTTTTTTTTATTTTACGAAATTTTCCGTTAATTTAAACAATATCGAGTTCATTCATTTTTCGCGGTAACTTCGGTTTCGTAAACATATTACGGTTGCCATAACTCCAAAAATCTAGGTAAAGAATTAATAGGTGGTAATTTTCATGGTCGAAGTATAAACTTGCAAGCATAGTAAGTACATTTAGTGCAATTAAGAGCAGAGGGAGAGAGAGAATTGGATTGAAACGAAACAATCAAAGTATACTCTGTAATATCATTTTCTATTATCATCGGTATAGTTATAGAAAACGAATTCAAAGTCTTATGCAAGGACTTTAGAAACTCCACAGCAGTTTTTAGAGCAACGACGACGCCTCCCGCTGGTACATTACAACCACCACATGAACCTGATTGGTTTGGCAATGGATTTGAAAAGGTGTTCATTTGATAACTCCCTTAACTTTGGCGAATATCAGCAATGATCATTTCACAGAGGTGAAATGATAGGTTTCCTAAAAGAAACATTGACAAGTTTCCTTGTAATCCACAAGAAACAAATTAGTTTCACAAGAATACTAAAATTATATCCATATGTCTGTCGAAATATAGAAAATAGGATGACGAAATTCAATAAGGATCGTTTTGCTTGCTTGGCTTGAACAATAATGAAACTTACCTATCGACAGTATCAAATATCTTCATATTTCTAAACCAGAACACAAAGGTTATCTCAGAGTTGCGCAGACATTTATTTCTTTTGTTTTAGACAGTTTTACCCTATGTTGATATAGCCATCAAATCGATTCATCACAGTCGTTCACATATTCGGTGACATGACAAGCACCGGATCTATTTCCGCTTATTTTCATTATTAAAACAGTAAAACATATTTATCAAGAGTAAAGTTTTCAATGAAAATTATATCTTTGTCTAATTAATACCTTGTAAAGTACATGAGCTATTTCTGCATTATTGATATAATGAAATTAAAGAAAAAGAACCATTATTAACTTTCACTGGAGCGTTTACGCGCTAATATCAGCAACGACTGATAGATAGACCGATGGTGACAGCTACATTGTTGCGTCCATATGAACCTTTAGGCTCGACTTACAAGTCGGTTACATAACTGTAAATAAAGTTTTGTTCACCACAGAACCTAATTTGTAGACTGACGTACATTATTATACAGTTGTCATTGATAAAACTGCATGGTTTTTTTTTTGAAAGGGAATATGGTAAATTTGTACTAGGCCTAGGTAGTACAGTATTTGATTTTATATATATATATATATATATATATATATATATATATATATATATATATATATATATATATATCCAAACTACTTGGCTGTAGTGTCCTTAGTAGATGTATTGTTTTCGTTTGCATACAAAGCCTGGAAAAAATGTACTGTGCAGATAAGAACTCAGTCTAGTTTGTTGAGTCCTATGACCCTGAATAGATTTCAGCTTAACCCACAACTTCATTATAAATGAATCGCATTTAATATAATTTGTTAAGAATTTACACAAAGAAAATATTTCCTTTCAAAACATCATGAAAAGTGACTTACCAGACTTACAGGTTGAATATCTTTTTGTCAGTTTACACAGCTCACGACATTTGGACTACTGGAATAGGCCTACGTTACTCAACTATTTTTCTAAAAGTTATTCTTTTTATTTTCTTTGTGGTTATTCTTGTTGTTGGAATTAAGCTCATTGCGGTGGTTTTTGTCGTTTTTCTGTTGTAGTCCTTTCGTTTGTGCTCATGGTTATTGTTCCTATAATAGTTTTTTTTTTCTCTCTCTTACTATTATACCCGTCTCCCTTTGGAAGTGATATTTACATCTTTTACATGGGTTTTGGTTTGTTTTGACGAATCTGACCATCAGAACCATTAGATATTATTGGTTTTTACTGGGGCACCATGGTGGAAGTGGGGTCTCGTTGGGGAAGGGGGCAGGTACTGAAATGAAAATACGACGGTTTTGAAGGTCAGATACTTTAGGCTATGTTGCAACCGTATTCATTTTAATTTACAGTGCTCTGGGTGAATTAGGTGTACGGTCAAGGGGTGAGATTAACTGAACCATATTGTTATTCACAGTGTCCTTTCTTAGGTTAGTTGGGGGCCCAGGGGTGGCGGTAAAGCCCCTGGCCAGGGTTAGGAAATGGTGTCCAAGGTTAGTGTTGCATGCGTTTGCATATATAACATACTACAATACTTCAGTCTTACCTGTGGGGTAAAGAAAAGCGGTTTACCCCACAGGTAAGAGTGAAAAACTGTATTATGTGAGATATATGAGTCACACACATATAACAGTTAGATGGTTAAATTAAACTCATCCTTGTAGCTTACTCGTATGGTTTTTTCGACAACGTTATTGATACTTTTTGAAAGAGTGTGCCCTTCCAAACCATTTTCTGTGGTTCCCGCCCCCCAAGAAGAACGTTCCCAAAAGATACCCTAAACTTACAGCTGGGGGAGGAGTTATCTTAAAACCGTATAATTTCCAACGTTTTTTAATCATATTTCGTGATAACACAAAACGACTGCAGGAAAATCATGAATTTCGCCTTCAAAGGAAGACGGGTTTAATAGTAGAAATTAAAATACAATACTTATTTGATGTTTATGTTTTGTCGTCATTATTTTGGGTCTGCTTTAGTTGTATGACCCATACAATTGTTCACTCTTACCTGTAGGTAGAGGGAAAGATGGTGTTCTAGTATTGGAGATAATATTCCATTTCTCGTCGCCGAGGTCCCGGGATGAAGGGCGATAATAAAGCAATATCTTCTTGCTTGTGTTTATTGGCTAAACTACATTGAAGAAGGCGGGTAGTTGATTATGCAAAATACAAAAGACATATATAATAGAATCATAACAAACATATGATTAACGGGGCTCTATACACAATAAGTAATCATATCCTGCATACATGAGGTAGAATTTATAAAATCGAAGCCTTTGTGTCGGACTCGATACTAACACAATAATAATTGGTTATACTTATAACATTTACTCATTATGCAACACTGCAATAGCTCTGAACTGAAAGTGTCCGCGGAGCTAAGTTTTCCCGCGCTCGTTACATAACGTCTTGCATACATGACAGTCTATAAAAAAAATATTTAGGAATCAGCCTTTAAAATGAACATAGGTATGGCTATTCATAAACTACTGTGACATCATGGACCCCTCCAAGAGATAATCAATCTCTTCTTTTAAAAGACATTGAGGCGAATTTGTGCGACATCTAATTAATTCCATTGCACATTCCATAATGCATACTTGAGATTTTATAGACGACAAATGAAATGAAATAAAAAGCGTAATCATTGAGGCTTGATTTTAGAATACTGCTCGTAAAACTGCGAAAAAATTTATAGACTTAATCGTCTTTATATTTTTACATACATGCAGGTTACCTTATGTGTTAGTGCTTAATATCTGCATGCACAGATTATATATATATATATATATATATTATATATATATATATATATATATATATTATATATATATATCAGTCATAGAATAACCAGCAATAATTATGTGATTTAATTTCTGCACTTAGGTAATATTTTTTCTTGTCGATTGTTACATTTTAAGGACATGTAAACATCACACACACACACATACACACACACACATATTATATATATATATATATATATATATATATATATATATATATATATATATATGATATATATTTATTTTACACTGCGCCTATCTAGTATCTATTAATTGCGTATCTTTTCACATTAAGGATTTATTAAGACATAGATCTCTATGCATGGTTCTAGTGTTATTTACATTGTGAATATCCTCTTATAATATACGAAATATTGATGGCTCTAAGCCAGTGGCATTTGTTTACAAGGAAAGATGGCATCAGTTTAGGCTATCCCCTTTAGGAATATGGGAAGGGAATACAGTCGTAGCAAATGTTAATAAATTTCGATCATACACGACATATTTGCACACACACACACACACACACACACACATAGATATATATATATATATATATATATATATATAGATATTATATATATAATCCACACATCAAAGGGTACTATAATAGGCAGTAGAAGGGCGCAGAAACATATACACATCCATTAGATACATTTATTGCCAACGCGTTTCTTGACCCATGGTCACATCATCAGGACATCTATATAAAAAGGAGCATCCGAGCACATAACTAAAAGAAACATATATAAAGCATAAGAAAATTTAAAATGGAAACTAAGTTAAACTTAAATACTGAATCACACTTAAATACATTTACACATTAAAAACCAAGAAAGCTTAAAATGATCCTTAAAAAACTCAATAAAAGAAAAAATGAAGGTAAAAACGAACTTGAAATGAAGAGCAAGGCGCACCTCTCAAAATGACAGAGACAAACACACTAAAACAATACACAAGAACAGAAAAAGAAGGCGGACAAATATAAACAAACAAGCCAGTTATGCTATGAACAGGGGAACAGCCGATGATTGGCAATTTAACGTAGGTACAATTCTTTTTATTAGCAGACTTTCCAAGAGAAGCAGTTCTCCAGGTTCCTTGACTTGGCCAATTATTTTGAAGTTGTCATATTTGATCGATGTCTTGCAACTTCTAGCGTGCGATCTTATATTGGAAAGTTCGGGATTAGACAATCTGCAGCCCGTACGATAACTCACGCCCATGTGAGAATCGGCCCTGACCTTGAGGAGACGCCGAGTCGAACCAACGTAATTCCCGGAACTACATCCGGGGCACTTGTACTCATATACGACGCCCGACGTCATCAAAGGACAGAGCCGATCCTTGAAGGGAAACAAAAAACCAATAGTTTTAGGATTTTTTGGAATTAGTTTGATATTTAGAGCACCAATATGTTTTTCAATAATTTTAGCACACTGCTTGGCAAAGTTTTGATTGGTGGGTAAAAAACAAAAGCTTGCATATATAGTAAGTTTAGGTACTTTACATTTAGGTATTAAGGGTGCAAGTTTTTTTATCAAGAACTTTCTTAATAACCTTAAGTACTAGATGGGCAGAGAAACAGTTGTTACGGAAGTACTGCTTAAGCTTAGAAGAGAATTTCAGAATGAAAAGAGAGCCAATTAGAAGTTAGAGATAAAGCCCTATGTACCAAGGTATGCACAGAATTAATTTTAAAATTAATAAAGCAAGAACTATAAAAATTGGAGCCGAGTCCGGTGAATGTACTTTTCCTAAAAATGGCCGTGTTAAAATGATCATTGTCCTTAGTAACTAAAACATCAAGGAAAGCCAACTTACCGTCTTGTTCTTTTTCAATAGTAAAATTAATATTATTATGGAAGTTGTTGGCTAGGTTTAGGAATCTGTCAGCATCATATTCATTTTTCAATAGAACGAATGTGTCGTCTATATACCTGGCGTAAAATAAGGGACAGAAGGACAAGGGGCACTCCTCCATTACTTGCTCCTCCAGGGAACACATGAAAATGTTGGCAAAGGTGGGGCCGAGGGGAGACCCCATGGCCATCCCATCGATCTGTTTAAAAAGCTGGTTACTAAAAACAAAGGCCCTGTCCAGCACGGCTAATTCTAAAAGTGTTTTAAAAGATTCATAATTAAAATTACAATGTATAAAGTCAGGTGTAGGGAACAATTTGGTTAAAATAAGATCAATGGTCTCCCTCACAGGAACGTAAGTAAAGAGGGATTCTACATCTAAACTGACCATATACAAATCTGAGTCTTGTGAGAGGATCTTAGTTTTAAAATCTTCGGAGTTTCTTAGAGTATATTCATTCCGGGTCAACGGCTCCAATAAAGGTACCAGAAACTTAGCAAGCTTGTAGTTGGGCGTATTGTAGGAGGCTAGGATAGGGCGGAGGGGAACCCCTTGTTTGTGGATCTTAGGCAGGCCGTACAGGATACTAAAGGAGGACCCGCTGGAAAAAAGATCATCATAAGTTTCCTTATTAATTATTCCTTCAGTTTTGAGAGACCGTAAAAATCTATTGATCCTGTCTTCTATCCGGTAAATTTCTTGATATATCAAAACGTGTAGACATCATAGTTGTTAGACCTGATAAGGGAAGAGGGGTAGTTATTTTAGATAAAACTGACTATTTAAATACAATGAACACGATACTCGATGATCCCACCAAATTCACTAATATTGGACAACCCAACTATCAAGAAATTTACCGGATAGAAGACATATATGCTTAAAAATCAAAGTAGATGCACCAGACTCCAATATACTTATAAGCGATTACCAAAGGAAAATGACAGCAAAAACTCTGTACCAAGCGCGACGATGCGTGAATAAACACGAGAAAGCGATTGGTACTGAACTTCTGTTGTCATTTTCCTGTGGTATCTACCTATATATATATATATATATATATATATATATATATATATATATATATTAGTGTCGTGGACACTGGTGCATGTAAACATTCAATATACCCGTTAAAATCTTTTTTAGTATTGTCCATCTTGGTAAACAGAAATGTCAAAGAAGGTTGCATTTGTTTCTAATATCTCTCTCTCCATTTCAGAAAATCTGGCAATTCTGCCCCTTCAGTCCTGCTCATGAAGAATCCAAAAGCGAGCCGTTATGGGTGAGGTAAGGTCGGATATTCTGTTCCCAATTTTTATTGAGAAAATCGGGATGAAATCGGAAATGTGTGAAGTGCGTATGATGATAATATTGAAGGTCAGTCACACACGAAGTGTAACCTTAGTTGAGAAAATTTTAGATAGCATTTTTTACAAGGAGGGCTTTGTGCAGGGTTAGATTACGTATGGCCTTTAAAAAAAATAATTTTTATTTGTAATTTTTCCCTATATATATATATATATATATATATATATATATATATATATATATATATATATATATGTAAGTGTTTACATAATAAAAATATGGAATGTTTAGTCCATATATATAAAAGTCTAAAACTAAAGAGGTCAACCAGATTGCTTGCAGGAATGTGATTCAGACTAGAGACGCTAAAGATGACGTATACAATAAGTATGTAGGCTAAGATAACATGCCGTCACCTGTAGTCATTCAATTGTTTATAAACATTAGTCCAAGCTCCCTGCTTGAGACAACTACCCCGACCTATAATTCAAACGGCCTACGTGATCTGTAGCGTGTCTCATTTTGATTGTGTGTTCGTATGAAACTATGTCATTTGTATGTATGTTCATATGTTCGAACTACTGTCTGTTCCTTCATAACTTGTAACAGAGATGGTAGACAGGCAGAACAGAGTTAGCTATCGTCATTAGAAGACCTGTACCACCTCGTTTTACCTAAGCTTTTAATCATTGTAGAGGAATAGGATTAGCCATCATCATTGGCAGAAGCGATCAAGCTATCGTTATTAGAGACTTGTACAATCATATCTGATCTTCAGCATGTAAAACTTCAGAAGAATACATATATTTTTATATTTCGTGTTTTCTACAAGAACCTCCTCACCATGAGTTTAACAAACATCGTCGTAATAACCAACAAGATAATACCGACTTCGTAAATGATACTACAAACCCCCAGACACTCCATTGAAGATGGAAGTGCAATACCAACCGACTTAGCGTAAGATTATCGCTAGTCTAACATTACCTCATAGGGCGCCGTTATCATACAAGGCACTAGCCCTAATATTGGTGGCCAGCGTACCAGAAGAACTCTACAACGTCCTACGAAGAAAAAACCAGAATAGTAAAATCATGTATCATAAGAAGTCAACGACGACGGAAGCAGCAGATTCTTCAGGCAACATAGTATCATCGTTAGTGAGCGACTTCAGAAAACAACAAGAAACTCTTTAACGACGACGAAAGCAAGAGATTCTTCAAGCAACTTAGTATCATCGTTAGTGAATAACTTCAAGACAAGAAACAAAAAAACCGACGTGTCCTTTTTCCTACGACAACGCAAAAGCTTCGTCTCTCATTAGAATCATTCAAGAAACATCGTTAGTGAGCGTTTCCGGCACCCCAAGAAACAAACCGAACGCGTCTGCAGCATCGGATCTTTCAAGGGCTCGAATCATCGAAAACAACGCGCACGGGGGAAAACTGAAGCCAAACCAGGTCATCCGCTAAATAAAGAAGGAGGACCAAGGCCGTGTGTCGTTATCGGAAACACCGTGACTTCCACAAAAGCAAGCTAAGTACAATTTTTTATTCATTAGGAGTAACTTGAGTGTTTGCTTTGCAGGTCGAATTTCGTTATTCCTGTGGCTGAAGTTACGAGAAATTCTTAATCTTACTTTTTTACAGAAATATCTTACATCATTGAGATTTCACTACTGCGAGTTTTTATCTTTGAGTGTCTGTTTCCAGAAGTTCTACTGAAAATATCATAATATATACTAGTTAATTTTTATCATTTTTGGGTGATTAAATTAATCCCCTATAATCATATACTCACTATGTTAATTTTATCATTTATTTGGGTTGATTATTAATCCCTTAACGTCAACAAATCATATTTAAACAGTGGAATATGCGTTTTTACGCCAGTGGACGTCTGGTATTTTAGAACAGATGCATGGATAGGGTCGTTAAGCACCGTAGTGATTAGAAAACAAAACACAACAAACAAGTGGGAACACCCGTACAAATACTATATAAATTAGAGGTAACACTATTTCGGGTCATGACAATAAATGCTCCTTTGCAAGTCCCGATCGCAGTTTTAGCCTTGAGTTTTTGAGTTATATAAAATATCGAACCTCAATGACTCAACTTAACTTTAAAAATATGGCTGGATTGCAAGGAATAACATGTCTGTAAAAAACTTTCATCAGGCTAAATGCGCTGACCAGGATCCCTCACTATTTCAAATTTTAGCAAAGAATGAAGTACAAACAGTTAATATTGTATGCAGTAGTGATAACTTGTCTTATTAGTAAATCGCTCAGTTCCTAATAGTTCGTCATTCAGTTGCTTTATACGTAACCAGCAACATAATGCTAAAAAACGCACAATACGTTGCCGATGGTAATAAAGAGAAGGATCCTAATTATTACAAAAAGAAATAGAAACAGTAGCCCGTTCAGAATCAAACAAGCAAACTCGGTGACTGTGTCACCTAGTCAAGCGGTCAAGGTCAGTCAAAACTGCCGAGTGTTCAAAGCATAGCAAATTCCACACAATAAGCGACTCTCGCAGAGTGGGGAAAAGCGATGTTGGTTCATACATGCCAATATCTTTTTGAACTAAAAAGGATTTTTCCTATGAAACACACGACCGTATAAAGTAATCAGAGCAGGTTTTCGTTTTTTTTTTTAATACGTAAGTTATTATAAGTAGTGGTGGATAAAGCCCGACTGTACGCGCCGTAAAAATTAGAATATCTTGTTTATTCCTTTAGTACACGTAATATCCTGTATTTACTGACTCACCGTCTGTTGTTCGAACTTCCCTAATGAGAAGTCCAGATAAGCGAGCGTTTACAGATACCTCTATAGTTATAAAAAACATTGATCTGTATCTAGTGTAATTGTAAGATATCCATCTAGGGATACACAAAATATTATCTTACATCCTGCAAAATAAGGCGTGTTTATCAAAGGAAAATCCTATAAACCTTCAAACATATTAAAATCCGTTTGAACAAAAATGAGACAGTTAATCAAATAATAACTTATATAAAGGAACTATACATTTTGTCTCATAAATCATAACATTGTTCAAATGACCCAACAGAATTCTCCACAACCGCAGTCGCACTTTGCACGCAAAATCTCGAGAAGCATGCACCCTCGAATGTCTTAGTGCGTGTAAAAAGACTTTGCTGGGAAATGAAATTTTAATCCTTCCCGACACTCTGAAATATAACGATTTCCGCGAACAAAGCCCTAAAAGTATACATATCGTGGATACGGAAGTTATAAATATCGCATTTTTATTGTTGCTAATTGTTAATCACGCCCCAACAGTCGTGGATGAATCTCTCTGATAATCTATCAAAAGTAATATCCGTAAAGTCATTCAAGCAGAGGTGATTCAGCAGAATTTTTTTTTATCTTCTACCTGAATACCAGGAAGTTTCTCCACTAGCGAGTGATCTCTGGGAGAAAAACGGATGTCATTGAAAACAAAATACGGTCTAAGGACAAACATAAAAAGCTATAATACGTACCTTCGCATAGACTCTCAATGAAATTTCAAAATAGAGATAAATGACGAAGTTGAAAAATGTTAGTAATAGGAAGTCATTAGGAAATCATATAAGCCCATATAATTTTTCCCTCAACGTCATGCCATAAAAGATCGGACTTGGCGTATCTGCGTAGATTTCTGTCGCTTAAAAAAAACAAGGAAACTCGACTCCCGATAGTTTCCAGTGCCATGTAGCGACGACATCTTATCTCTGTTAGGTTAGAATAAATTTTTCACCAGCTTGGACTTACTTTAAAAGCTTTTACCAGATACCATTACCTAAGTAATTGTACCTCATATACCGTTTTCAGCACACTCAGGGGACATTATCAATTTTTACGTATTCCTCCGGCTTACGTTGCGCGCCCCAATTACAATATAGTGTTTGGAGACTTTTAGGGATACCCTACATGCCTATTGGTTGGTCTTATAATCTTTTCTAATACCTTAGAAGTACATTCACATAAACTAGAGCTAGTGCTACAGAGACAAAGACAAATAATCTCAGAGTAAAATATCTAAATGTGAGTTTTAAAAAACCGAACATGTTTATCTAGGTTTTATGTACGTCAAGGTCTTAAAGTAGTCCATGGTAAGGTGTCGGCTATTCATAACTTTCCGTACTTATTACGTAAAAGGGGGATACAGCACTTTGGCGCTGTGTGGGTATTACAATCGTATGTAAATAGTACTCTTCAATCATGACAGCTCCTTTAACAGATCTTACGAAGAAGAGCGTAGATTTATTATGGTCTAAAAAGCATCAACAGGCGTTCGATATCTTAAAAGCGGAATAATGCAGCTCACCTAACTTAAAAATCCCTGATTTAAATAAGGAATTTTTTTTTTATTGCAACAGACGCCTCAGACCAAGGGGTAAGGGGGGTACTACTTCAGTAATATGATAAACAGTTCTTTCCTATAGCTTTTTATTCACGTAAACTAAAGCCCTCTGAAAGTAAATATACAGTAATAGGCAAGGAAGGGCTAGGTATCTTTAACTCACTAGTACATCTTAAGTTCATAATCTATGGCTATCCTGATAAAGTCCTTACTGAACATGAGTCCTTTACCGAGTTTTTCAAAGGCTTTAATCACAGTCCAAAAAGGAATCGGTGACAAATGATCATTCAGGTCTTTGGAGCCAAGATAAGATATCTACCTGGGAAAGCAATTATCATAGCTGACGCATTATCCCGCAATCCCGCACCATACAGCAAAGAACCATTAATTGGACTAAAAGATATAGAAACATCCGTGCCTATTGTTAAAACCGTATCTAAACAAAAAAATTCCTTAACCCAAGAGATCGCGAGCATTGCATATCTGGGTCGGAGCGCAGAACTGTTACAAACTGAACAAAGCAAGAGTCGGCAGCAATAAGCAAAATAATAAACACTTCGAACGAAAACAGGGTCAGCGGCAGCTAAGCAAAAACAATAAACACTTCGAATGGAAACAGGGTCAGCGGCTAAGCAAAAACAATAAACACTTCGAGCAGAAACCCTAAAGCAAAAGTATATTTAAAGTATGTGTATCAGAATAATGTAATCAAATGTAATATTATATGTAGGTCCGTGACGAGGAAAACCCGAAGAACACAGCAGATGACTAACGACCAGGTAGTAGAATAATATCTCTCATACCAATCGTCATAAACTGGTTGCATTCCGTCATCCAAGGGTTCCCTCCTATGTCACAGAAAGCCAAATCACTGTTTTACTGGTCTACAATGCTTACAGATATAAAAAGCACATAAACTGATTGTAACACGTGTCATGAAAACAAGGGACACACTAAGACACCTGTCAGTTAAGGGCCTATCCTGTGCAAAATCAATCCTTGAAAGAAAATACGTAGAATTATTAACAGAATTATGAGTCTGACAGAGGGAATGAACACTTCTTAGTGTTAATAGTTCCTTGACACGTTATATAGAATTAATAGCACTAAAAACAAACACCGCAATTGAGTGCGTTAGGAATATTTATGAGTGCTAAATCAGTAAAATGGAATTCAAACACATAATAATCTGTGACTCGGGTGGTGTAAATCAATATAATCTCCATAACACATTGTGTGAATTCCTATCCATTAAGAAAACCAATAATATATTTTATCACCCAGTCAATCGGGTTTGGTAGAATAACGGATAATTAAATAGGAAGTGTCAATGTCTTACGAGTTACAAACTCGTGATATTGGATCCCGAACTGGATTATAGCGGGTTCTCGCGGTTTTAAATACCTTTATTCATTGTTTATATCTTGTTATCTATTAGAACTTGATGCCAGCAAGTAGCCTTTTACGGTACGCCGCTTTAGAACACTTTTCCACCAAATATTCAAGCCCAACCAGTTAATTTATTCAAATATATATAAAAAAATATATAAAATAAATAAATATAAAAAAAAAATAAAATAAATATGGATACAAGTGGGGACGTCAATAATAATACACTCCGTAAGAAAGTCGGAAAGGGTTACAAAGATTAATCTAAAAAAGGAATCACGATAAAATCAATAAGCAAACAAAAACGTAAACCATAGATAATTAAATATCCAAACTATAATTGCGTAAAGATTTGAACTCTAACTTAACGGCCTTTAGCCTACCCAACTGCCACACACAAAATCCAAGCTAAAAGTTCAAACACATATTCAAAAACCTACTGACATATTGTCTGTCCGTTGGATTGATTTATATTCGTAGTCAATGTAAAAAAAAAAAAAATAATAAGAATAATAATAATTAATAAATAAATAAATAAATAAAATAAAATAAAACGAGATTTTAAAGTCAGGAAGTCTAGAAGTTGAAAATGGCTAATCTATGAAATAATCCTTATTGAATCGAATTTAACAGGGCTAATAATATATATAGAACTTTGTTATGGAAACCTGTTTTTCAAGTTAGTTGACTAAGGTTAATTTAATTTGAACAAAATAAATCATGCAGGTTTTCCAACATGACAAACTAATATATTGTTCAATTTTGGTTACTGTTTTTTTCAGACATTCTTATCAGGGTCGAGTATTAAAAAAAACAAAAAATTTATCCTAAAGTCGTTATTTTTTACAGCAGCAACGTAGAACCGTAACTCTTAGCTGGCTGAGAGCAATCTCCTGCCAAGTGACGACGTCATCATTGCCGTATCAGCATTTGTTCCTTTTAACCTCAATAATCTGCTTACACAGGCTTCATCTGTGTGTCGTCTCTGCTTGCAAAAGCAGATTGACTGGAGAAAGGAATGCTTAGCCCGAACTTCTCATGGCAAGGCAGACGTTAGGTACAAGTGTCTATCTATGCGCAATGCAACTTGCAATCATTTTAAAATTAATAAACAAATAAGGAAATAGAATTTCTATAACAACAAAATGAATTAATTTTTCTGAACCTCATAGACATTTAGAAGTATCAAGATATATATGTGACGGTACTTACTTTCTTTGCACAGATCTAAGGTAACGTGTGCCGTGGAGGCTGTACTTGGGGAATTAGGTAAAGGGGTTTCTGTTAGGATGAGAAATTAATTGATATGTTTCTTTGCATTAGTTTATTCTTCGTTAGGGGTTCTAACAAATGTTTTCCACCTTCTGAGTTACTGGGCTCTTGGACTGATAAAACTTAATTGGCACTTGTTGCAATTACGAGTCTATAGGCACGAGGAATTTACTGAGTATTGATTGTCACTTTCTCTGTCTTTGATTGCTTCGCACACCACACTTTTGCACTGTTCTTCTTCTGGGGATTCTTCTGTCTTTCTCTGTTTCACGGCCATGCCACTGCAGTTCTCCCCCACTCAGCTCCCCGGTTGTTCTCTCTCTTGGTTCTCTCTGTTCCCCTTCTCTGCTCCCTTTTCTCCCTGCTCTCTCTCTGTCTCGCCTTTTTGTTCAGTTGAAATCAAATCTCCTTAGCCCCGCCTTTGGATTTTTGGATTTTGACTGGGTGTGGCATTTTCTGAAAGACTTCTTGTGCCTTAGTGGCTGCAAACATTATACAAGACCGCCTTCCTGTCAGGTCTTCTACAGTAATTCGTAGGCTTTGAATTTGTATACGCCTCCTTCTTCATGTCCTGGCTTCTTAGGGGCGTATCCTTTTAGTAACCTCATAGGTCATTCTTCGTTGAATACCCCTTTTGGGCTGTCTTATGACCAACACTCATGGCTTTTGATTCGTCGATACTAGAGGCCTACCTTTGGGAGGGTGGAGCTTTTAAGAATTTGGTACTTCCCTCTTTCTAACAACGGGTCATAGAATTCCTTTTTAACGTATGCCAGATGGCTCTCTCTGACCTGTTCACGAAGGGAACGCCGATTAGTCATAGGCGCTAATGAGAGTAGTTTCCAATTTCTCGAAGATGCCTGGGCGATATCGCTGGTCACTAATCGCTGGTACGGACAGAGGCTTTTTGGGGGAGATGAAAACCAGATGTCTAATGGCTAAAAGCCTAATGTTTGGAGTAACAAAATCCCTTCACTAAGAAAAATCATTATCGTATTCCCTTTCCTTGTGAAAATCTTTTTCTTCTCTTATTATCCGTTTCGTGCCTTTTTCTTAAGTATTATTAAGTTATTGCCTTTTGTAATAACGACACTGTGCCACACTATTACAGTCTCGGCCCGCTACCCTCGCTTGACTCCGACAGCGTTATCTAAGCTGAAGCAAATATTATACCTACAAGAGGACTCCTAACTTATGCTTCTTGGAAATCATATTGAAACTTTAACTCAAAAACATCAAAAGTGAATGTAAACATGAGCAAATCCTTGATTAAGTAACGTTAAGGGCAACAATCAAAATTGAATGTAAACATGAGTAAATTCTTGAGTAAGTAACATTCAGAGAAACATAAAAACTGAATATGATTATGAACAAGTACTTAATTAAGTAATATTAAAAGAATCATCAAACTGAATTCAAATATGAGTAAATCACATTAAGAAACATGAAACTGAATGCAAACAAAAATAAATCACCAAAAACAAGAAAAACTGAAAGTTAAACATACATAAGCCCTTAAGTCACAAAAGTTATATAAATGCATGGTAGAAGCAAAAAAAATAATGGTAACCTATCCAAAGTTTTCAGTACATGATTGGTTCAGTCCTCAGTCCTATTCTATCTAGGTGGATATCGTCTTTCTTTTATGGAAAATAATTTCGTTCTTCGTTACTGACACTTGATGGCTTCTTGTTTGCTGCGACCTGCTGCTTGGAGACAAGTCCTTGGAGAAAATATCCTTGTGTATTTGTATGCAATAACAAGTGTGTCCTTGACTTCCTACTGAGATTGTGTATTGTGTTTATGCAAAATTTCATTGGACATTCTTACTGTAATTTTCTGAGTAACCTTGTACATTAAACTATATAACTTCACTGCTTGATACTAAAGCAAAAATTGAATTGGCAACTCAGTAAAGGAACCGGTTAGTGGTTAATACTTGTAGGTTTTCTTCTACTGTGACAACAATTAGTAAGTTTTTCACCAATCCATATATTGTTAGTAAGTTTTCAAACAACAACTACTATCTTGTTAATGAGTCTTCAATCGATTAATATCTTATTAGTAAGTTATCATCAATCAACATCTAATGGATTTGAACAAAGTAAGTATATTAATTACCCCTTCAAAATCATAATCATTTCTGAAACGAATTCTCTTATCTTAAAATCTCTTAATGTCTATCTTAACCCCTTCCCTTATTTATTCTTTTACTTGTTTCGAAGAATGTTCTTATGGAACGGTTAAACTTAATATACGTCTTGAAACCTTCTTATACTGCGCTTTGAACCGTTTCTTACATACCCAAATATTTCCCTCAAGTCAAAATTAATTTGAAGTTAGTGCACATAACCTCAAATTTTGCTACAAACCGACTAATTAAAGTAAGAATTGTAACAATAAAAGATTATTCCTAAGTCGGACCGATGAGGTAAACTTAGCAATAACGAAATCAAATAAATACATGGGAATAATTGGATGAATTAATTGGGTTTGTTCTTCTGTTCACTTGAAAAGTGACTCTTCTATTTCTTAGGTTATATCTAGTTCCTTCTTCTGGAATGTCTTCTGACGTCTCTGTCATTTCGGATTCTTCAACTTCTTGGTTCTCTTGACCTTGTCCTTGTTTATCCAAATTCTTCTTCTAATGATTCAGCGTATGTGGAAGGCATTTGGTTATTTTCATTTTCTTAACCTTTATCTTAGTTTCTTGTACGTCTACGACCTTGTATGGTCCTGTGAATTTTGTGGCTAACTTATAATTAATACCACTTCTTACTTCCTTCTTAATATAGACTTCATCCCCTTTCTTGTAGTCTACAGGCCTTAATCCTTCTTGATGCTTCTCTATCATATTCTGCTGGGCTTCTTCTAGATTCTTGTGCAATTGCTTGTGAATTACTTTAAAAGTTTCCGATTCTTATCTTCATGATATCTTCAGAGTAATTAGGCTGTATTGGCTGATTCAGCCATGCATAAGGTAATCTGGGTTCATATCCCATCAAAGCTTTAATGGGAGTTGCTCGAGTACTCGTATGATGTCTGCATTTAATGATAATTGGACTAAAGGTAAATTGACGTCCCAGTCAGGATCCTGTCCTACCTGTGTGACGCAATACGTCTAAAACCTTTCTGTTATTCCTTCTACCAAGCCATTGCTAGCTGGGTGATACGGCTGTATCGCTACCTTTTCTACCTTAAAGGCGTTACAAATTTCTTGAACTAATGAGTTGTTGAACTCTCGGTCCCATTATCAGAGATAATGAGCTGTGGGGCAGAATATCTGCAAAATATCTTATCGAAGAGAGCAGTTGCACAATCCTTGGCACTTTTACTAGTTAGTGGTACCAACTCTGTATATCTCGTGAGCGCGTCGATACATACTAGTATATTCTTATTCCCTTTACTCGTGGTATGAAGATTAGTGATAAGATCAATAGATACTCTTTCGAATGGAGTCTGTGGGATAGGATATTTCCCTAGTGGTACTTCCTTGTCTGTTCTTCCTTTGTAGCTGTTGCATGTATTGCAGCTCTTCACATAATTACTAACATCCTTGTGAATTCCCTTCCAATGGAAAGTTCTTTGGATTAATCTAATTGTCTCATCCCTTCCTGGGTGAGCTCTCATGTCATCATCGTGCATTAGCTCAATGACCTTGTTTTCTTAGACTCTTAGGTACTAACCTTTTGTGCAGTACACCTAGAAATTGACCAAATGGGTTATATTCGTGACACATCCAAATTAATACGCCATCTATGTCCGTTAGTGCATCTGTGGGACATCCAACCTTCCTACCTATTTCGGTTAATTCTTGTTGGCTGTGTTTTTCTTTCGTTTCTAACGTATTTGAGCAGTTCCCTTATAATCTTCATCTCTTTCTTGTTCCTTTATGAAATTTTGCCGGGAAAGCTCCTCTGTATAATGCATGGTGAGTACATTTACGTCATTGCACAAATTGTTTCATTCTTTTCTTCTTCTTGACTTATCATATTTATACTATCACCTTGTGACACATATCTTGATATGCATCTGCTACCTTATTCGTCTTCCCAGGGCCATATTTCCTCATATATCATAATCTTGGGCTGTCATGAACCAACGGCTCTTCGTCCAGAATTAATTAGGGTTCTTTAGCATTTCTACTGCAGCTGAATGATCCGTGAACACGGTTATCTTGTAACCAAAAATGATATATCTGAAATGCTTTAAAGCGTCTATAATAGCTAGAGACTCGAGGTCTGTTACTGAGTAGTTCACTTCTGAGGGCTTTAATTTCCTACTGTAATAAGCTATCGCATTATACTTATTATCTTGTCTTTGCATTAAACATGCTCCTATACCAATGTGGCTTGCGTCCGTGGCTAAAAAGAATTCTTTGCCAAAGTCTGGAAAGCTAAGTACTGGGGGATGTGTTAATCTTTCTTTCAATTCATCAAATGCTTCTTGCTGCTTGTCTGTCCATACAAATGATACGTGTTCCTTTAAAAGTTCAGTTAGTGGTGCGGATATGACTGCAAAGTTCCCTATGAACTTGCGGTAAAACCCTGCTAAACCTAAGAATGACTTTACGTCCTTCTTGCACTGAGGTGTAGGATATTCCTTGATTGACTTTATCTTTAAATCGTTTACTTCTACGCCCTTTTCACTTAGTGTATGCCCAAGGTAGTCTATTTTCCTTTTAAGGAAGTTACACTTCTTTAATTTAAGCTTCAGGTTGGCTTTCCTTAATCTCTTTAGGACTTCTCTGACTAAGTCTATGTGTCCTCTATAGTGTCTGTTGCTATTACCAATCATCTATGTAACAGTGTACGTCCTTGCCTAGTAAATCGCCCAAAATTTTATCCATTAATCTTACAAAAGTTACCGGGCTTGACTTTAGACCAAAGGGCATTCTTACATACTGGTATCTGCCGTTACTAGTGGAAAAAGCAGTTAAAGGTTTACTTTCTTCGTCTAGAGGAATTTGCAAGAATCCCTGCAATAAATCTATAGTGGTGAAGTACTTCTTGGACCCTATCGTGGCGATAAGATCTCGCATTGACGGCATTGGATAAGGATCATTTTCAGTATTTGGTTCAATTTTTCTGAAATCCACAACTATTCTATAAGTTTTGTCCCTTTTAGGAACTAGCAAAAGTGGAAAAGACCATGGGGATTTAGATGGTTCTATTATTCCTTGCCTATTCATTCTTTGTACTTCTCTTTCAATGATCTCCTTCTGGGAATGTGCTACTCTATAGGCTGGTATGTAAATTGGCTTTGTGCTTGATGGAATGTCTATCTTGTGCGTTATTTCGCGTGTATTTCCCAAGGTGTCGCCGTCTAGAGCGACTATATCATTATATTCGCACAGTAAGTCTATGAATTCTTCTCTAACATGGTTTTCCTTAATGTCCTTTAAATGAGATCCTATCTTAGCTCTTCTCAGTTTTATGTCCTGAGCATAATTTTCATTTCCCTTACGGATCGCGGCTACCGTTTCCCTTTCTACAACTCGGATAGGTATGGAGTATACTTCTGCTAGGCCTATCTCTGTACCTGGTGTTAATTTAACCCCTCCTCCCTGTTATTGGTAATCTGTAAAGCTATCTTGCTCTGTCTAACTTCATGTAAACTAGAAGAATAATGTATTCCATTTACTTGCGACTTTTCAGTAAGCGTGAGAATTTCCTTTCCTTCAAAAATTGGATTTACTGTACATTCTACCCACGTACTTTCTCCTGGTTTAAGTCCTTAATTCCTTTCTAACTTAAATAAGTGTATTGATTTGATTCTAAAAGGTTAATGATCTGTTGTGAACTCGTGATGCATTCTGGATATCTTCCTTCCGTCTTATCCTTCTTTAAGATACCTTTCATCGTGGGATTCTCTTGAGTCTGGGTTCTTTTAATTGACTTGCATATTGGTATTCTAGAAATCTCACGACCGTTTTTAATCACTAGTTGTTCTCCAGGGGCATCAATGCTTATACCTTGTCTAGCCATAGTTGGATAACCTATCAACAAATGAGCAAAAGCTAATTGTATATCTCTGGCTACCAGAACATTTTCTCTTAGAGCAATTCTTCCTAGCCTAAATGGAAAATCTAACTGTCCAATTACGTGGATATCATTACCCTGGACGTCTGTGATTCTACAATCTACTGCTGTGTTCAAACTTAAGTGAGAAAAATACAATCGATACACCTTTTCTGACATTATATTCTTAGGACTACCTGTATCAAAGAATGTAATAATAGGTTTCTCTAGACCGACATGTGCGGGAAATAATGGTCTATAATTATATTCATTCCCTACATCAACTTTGCTAACCTGTGTAGCTGGGCTTAGCCTTGACATTCCGGACGTTCTCTCTGTTATAGAGGAAGATTCATTGTACCAGTAAGCAGAAAATTTCCCATTGCGTCGTCCGACATTGACTGAACTGATTGATACCCTATGCTTGCTGTTTGATTAGCATACCTATTTGGAGCTGAATCTCTATTTCCTCTAACGAGATTGACTATTGTTTCTATCTCTGGCCTCTCGACTGAGATCTACCTCTAGGAGCTGAAACAAATTTATTTCTGCATTCTCGAGCACTATGTCCTGTTCTCTTATGGAAAGGACAGAAGGCTATCCCTCGGCACTCACTGGCATAATGTCCTCTCTTCTGACAGTTATAACACGTGACTGTCGAAAATCCTCCTTGAGAAGATTTACCTGGCATCTTATTCTGCTTTGTCTCTAGAAGGTGTCCTAGATCTATTTGGACCTCTTTCCTTTTGTCCTATAGCGACTAAAGGTCTGTATATAGGATTCCCTTCAGGTCTTCTGCTATATTTTTGTTTCCTCCTCTTCAATCTCTGCTACATCATCGGATGTCTCCCACTTACGAGTCATCTTGCAATAACTTCCGTTGGCAGCTTCCAATCATTATTGCTAGTCTAAATATTTTTTTAACATGACTCATTAGCATTTTTTGCTTGCCTCCTTCTACCTCTATCCAACCTGTGGATTCCATGAAGTTACCCCATTCATTCATATTGTTATACAACTGAGAGCTAAACTCTTGATAACGTCTTTCGTCTACTTAATTGACGCACTAATCCTTGCCAAGCTAGTAACTGGATCTCTTTCACCAACTGTGGAATAAACCTTCCTAAAATACCGTTTCAATTCTTCCCAATTCTTAAGATCTCGGTAAGTCTCGGAGTGGACGTATCGCTCTAAGTCTCCTCCGGTTTCCAAATCAAGATAACTCTTGGCTTCAATAAGCTTTTCTCTATCTGTCCCCGTTATGCTATCTAGGCGTGTCTCCACTTGCTCTATCCAGTTCTCTAAGTTACAGCTAACTGACCATCCTTTCCTTCCGCAAATTTAGCTATGTGATTAATTACATGTCCCTTATGTGTTCCCATTACTGCTGCGTTCGAATTCGCGGACTGTGTACCTTCCGGCATGGTTAATTTCTTTGTTTGACTTCTCGTGCACAGGCGTTCTTACGTTCTGATAAGGAGTCGGTCTCCCTTTGACCATCGACTCGTTAATGGAAATTTTCTTAAGTACTGAGTATCATTAAAAGTATCTAAGTTGTGACAGTAATATCCCGAAAAGAAAATAATAGTAATAACAATGAATTATTTTTACTTAAGTATTCGATCACCAAAAAAAAGAATTTTCCCTAGAAATATTCTCAAAGTCTTACGTTACCGGTAAGCGATTCTTAAACAACAACGAAAACCCTCTTAACAGTACTGGTAAAACGATACTGAACTGACCATAAAGTGTACGCTAACGAGAGACCTCCCGTGAATTTACCCTTGGTTATCCTAAACAAAACAAAATAAAAACAAGTAAACATTCATTCGACGTAACGAATAAAAGTAAAAGCAATACTAAAAACAAAAAAAAAAAACAAGTACAAGAATCACACAAAACAACCAAAATCACAAAAAATAACATAAAATGACACAATCAAAATTAAAATTAAAATTTGAAGTTATTGGTTAGTAAATACAAATGTTCGGGAAAAGGTCTTAGTAGCTGATTAGTTAAAATTAGTAAAATGGAGAAATATCGTAGTTTCGTTGCCAAAAAAAAGAGTTCAGAGTGAAAATCTTTTAATCTTGAAATACCAGAAATTGTCTAACTGAAATGTTAATCGCGTAATTTACTTTTGATCAAATTTAATGTTATGTAAGTGTGGGGACATTTATTCGGACTTAACTTCTTTCGTCGTCTTCGATATCTGGGGTTACGTCTGACAGCTTGCGTTCGCCTACCAGCGCGTTGAATGATGTGTTGGTTCTCCTCTCTCTTCTCTCTCTTCTCTTCGGGAAAGGGGACCTCTCTCTCTCTCTCGATTGCGTTGACTGTTGCGTTTTCGGGATTATGTTTTCTTTCCTCTTGATATATTCTTTACGCTTTCGATATCTTGTTCTTCTAGTGGAAGTTCTTTTACTGTTCTTCGGAGTGGAGTTTTTCTTTCGCAAAGTGTGGGTGGCTTTTTTTTGGAGCGCTTTTATTGTTACAACTCGGTAACTGTCTTTGTATTTGGGGAAGCACTGGTACTTAGGGGAGAACTTTCTTTTTCGAGTGGCGTGAATGGATTGAAATCTCTTATTCCGACACTAAACTTTTGATTCTGTTTCGCTGCCGCTGTCTTTTAACTGTCATTCGTGTCGCTGATCGCCATTTCTTTGCTGTGTCTTTTGTCTCTTCCTATCCTTACCGTTCGACATCAATTAATCTTGTCACTATATCAATCTTTATCTCATCGTATCCCACCGCTCTGCCACCAATAAAACTGTGACGGTACTTACTTTCTTTGCACAGATCTAAGGTAACGTGTGCCGTGGAGGCTGTACTTTGGGGAATTAGGTAAAGGGGTTCTGTTAGGATGAGAAATTAATTGATATGTTTCTTTGCATTAAGTTTATTCTTCGTTAGGGGTTCTAACAAATGTTTTCCACCTTCTGAGTTACTGGGCTCTTGGACTGATAAAACTTAATTGGCACTTGTTGCAATTACGAGTCTATAGGCACGAGGGAAATTTACTGAGTATTGATTGTCACTTTCTCTGTCTTTGATTGCTTCGCACACCACACTTTTGCACCTGTTCTTCTTCTGGGGATTCTTCTGTCTTTCTCTGTTTTTCACGGCCATGCCACTGCAGTTCTCCCCTCAGTCTCCCCGGCTCCCCGTTGTTCTCTCTCTTGTTGGCTTCTCTGTTCCCCTTTTTTCTCTGCTCCCTTTTCCCTTTTCATCCCTGCTCTCTCTCTGTCTCGCCTTTTTGTTCAGTTGAAATCTCCTTAGCCCCGCCTTTGGATTTTTGGATTTTGACTGGGTGTGGCATTTTCTGAAAGACTTCTTGTGCCTTAGTGGCTGCAAACATTATACAAGACCGCCTTCCTGTCAGGTCTTCTACAGTAATTCGTAGGCTTTGAATTTGTATACGCCTCCTTCTTCATGTCCTGGCTTCTTAGGGGCGTATCCTTTTAGTAACCTCATAGGTCCATTCGTTGATACCCTTTTCCTTTTGGCTGTCTTATACCAACACTCATGGCTTTTGATTCGTCGATACTAGAGGCCTACCTTTGGAGGGTGGAGCTTTTAAGAATTTGGTACTTCCCTCTTTCTAACAACGGTCATAGAATTCCTTTTTAACGTATGCCAGATGGCTCTCTCTGACCTGTTCACGAAGGGAACGCCGATTCAGTCATAGGCGCTAATGAGAGTAGTTTCCATTTCTCGAAGATGCCTGGGTCGATATCGCTGGTCACTAATCGCTGGTACGGACAGAGGCTTTTTGGGGGAGATGAAAATCAGATGTCTAATGGCTAAAAGCCTAATGTTTGGAGTAACAAAATCCCTTCACTAAGAAAAATCATTATCGTATTCCCTTTCCTTGTGAAAATCTTTTTCTTCTCTTATTATCCGTTTCGTGCCTTTTTCTTAAGTATTATTAAGTTATTGCCTTTTGTAAATAAAAGACCACTGTGCCACACTATTACATATATGTGAAATATTTACTTGCAACATTAGCCTATTACAATCAAGTAAAACATTCATGGGTGGGAAAATGTCACATTTTCTTGAAAAAACCCAAAGTTTATTTAGAAATTAGTTACATAGTGGGTTTTTTTTTCGTTGCATCACTACCTACCCTTAATAATAGTTTTTTAAAATTAACCTCAGAGGATGCGCGCAGAAAATTGAATATGAAACTTTTGTTAGGGCACATAGGATCAGATTTTATCACAACTTAATTTCAGTTAGCATAGAGAAATACAGAATCATGATTAATCTCTCTTTGACTCTTATGTTGCCTGGCAATCTTACAAATAGCTCCGTTTTCCACTTCTTTGTCTAGTAATTACTACCAGTAATATCGAATTTTTTTTCTTTGGGATTTGTATTGATATCTGTTTATTTGTTATAATTATGGATATTTTTACAGTCATCATAGACCTGGATAGGTTCACTCATTGTTATTAATGCCATGGATAAAAAGTTTGTACAGCGGACTCTTTTGAATTCCAAAATATCAGCGAATTCATGTGGGTTAAGTCTGGTCTAAATAGCTCTCTCCCCTCCCCTGTATTTGTATGTCGTCTGAATTTACTTTGCCCTTGTGACAAGTATAATTTCACTTGCAGGCTGATTAATGGAACCTGGTTACAGTATCCTGCATACGAGTAGTTTCACATCGCAACTTCAAAAAATCGTTCGTCGTCTGCGGATGACTACAGTCAAGTAACAACCGCCTACAATGTGAAAGGAATTTCATGGACTTCTTCGACCGACACCGTATCTCGTCGTTAATCTCGTTTTAATGCGGAACGCTCTGGCGGCTGTGGAAATCGACTACCGAAAGGGACATACTTCCGACAATTACGACCCGAAGGATATTCAACTCTACTTTGCTGGCGAAGGACTCGTGCTGGGGATGTTTTTTTATTTTCATACGCGAACGTAATCGTGTAGCTTAGGATCAGAGAATAGTATGAGTCGCAAAAATAGAACGTTGGACCCGCCCAGGCAAATTAAATTTCCCCTTGTTTTTAACCTCCCTGTGAAATAGGCCGTTTCATTGGGCTATAGGTGGTTGTCTGGAACTGTGTAATGGACGAAAAGTTGTTTCGAACGCTAGTTAAGAGTGAAGTAGTATAACCTCGGTCATGTATCCTATATATATAAAGTATCATGTATCCTATATATAAATGATCATAAATAACAGAATCTAAATATATCTTTGCGTGTACGCAATAGGAATCTATTTAAAGTGCACATATATTAATCATAATTATATGAATATCCATATACATATGTATAAACAAATCAGGTAGCCTGATAATCAATCTGTTACCTTTTATCTTACCAATATCTGCAGTTATATGAGTTAGTATATTGATTAATGTATCAGATATATAACATTTAGCATAAAAATCAACGATCAATCAGCATAAACATTAATAATTTTTAAATCAATTCATATATGAAATTTTTTATCAGTTAAAATGTGATTTTTAATCATGTTAATCTTCATTCTATGCAATTATCAGAGTACATTAGTATTTTCTGTAGCATAGTAGCTTAATGAGATGAAGTGAAAAAACTGTATCATATATATCCTGTGATCACTATTATTTTACCAATATCTATGTTTTCTATTTTATTACTTGAATCATTCATGTACACCCATGATTTTTTTTATTTACTTATATATATATATTATTCACATAGTGTCTGTATCACACTCCTATAAGTCAAATGCAAGTCAAGTTTGAGTAATATTCAGTAGCTGGTTTTGGTAGCTGACGCCGAGCTGATGTAAGTGTTTACATAATAAAAATATGGAATGTTTAGTCCATATATATAAAAGTCTAAACTAAAGAGTCAACCAGATTGCTTGCAGGCATGTGATCAGACTAGAGACGCTAAAGATGACGTATACAATAAGTATGTAGTCCATTCAATTGTTTATAAACATTAGTCCAGCTCCCTGCTTGAGACAACTACCCCGACCTATAATTCAAACGGCCTACGTGATCTGTAGCGTGTCTCATTTTGATTGTGTGTTCGTATGAAACTATGTCATTTGTATGTATGTTCATATGTTCGAACTACTGTCTGTTCCTTCATAACTTGTAACAGAGATGGTAGACAGGCAGAACAGAGTTAGCTATCGTCATTAGAAGACCTGTACCTCTTTACCTAAGCTTTATCATGTAGAGGAATAGGATTAGCCATCATCATTGGCAGAAGCGATCAAGCTATCGTTATTAGAAGACTTGTACAATCATATCTGATCTTCAGCATGTAAAACTTCAGAAGAATACATATATATTTCGTGTTTTCTACAAGAACCTCCTCACCATGAGTTTTAACACATCGTCGTAATAACCAACAAGATAATACCGACTTCGTAAATGATCTACAAACCCCCCCCCCAGACACTCCATTGAAGATGGAAGTGCAATACCAACCGACTTAGCGTAAGTTTATCGCTAGTCTAACATTACCTCATAGGGCGCCTTATCATACAAGGCACTAGCCCTAATATATATATATATATATATATTATATATATATATATATATATATATATATGTGTGTGTGTGTGTGTGTGTGTTGTGTGTATAATATATATATATATATATAATGTATACATGCATAATAACAACACATATGTATTTTCTATAACACATACATATTTTGTTTATATATATATATATATATATATATATATATTTATATGTATATATACATGCAATATTCATCCGGATACAATGAGAAAAATCAGCACCATGCGCTTTCGTTTATTTTTGAAACTGTATTTCGAGCAGAGGGCTTTATACTGAGAAATGTACATCAACTCAACATGGAAAAATCACGGAAGAGCCAGATACCGTTCAATTTCATTGCATCCTGCTGATTTTTGCACTTCATTTACTCAAGTGATCCTTGCGACCGTATAATCCCTGCGTTCAAGACAGGGATAGCCGATGCTGTGTATAAGGGTTTCGACGCGCTGCTGGTGAACCTTCTGTCCATAGGTGCGTGCAGTAGCCAGTGTTGTTGAAGAAGAGTTTCTTCATTTGGGGTTCATCGGGGATTCAGTTTGTTTGAATGTGTATGTTTATAATATATAGTACATATTTTGACAACCATCTCGTTAGGCCGTATATCCAATGATCAAGGTAAGAAAAGACATTGTAATTACTTCATTCAAGTTTTGAGATACGTTTTTATCATATGTAAATATATATATATATATATATATATATATATATGAATATATTATATATAAAGGAGGGTATAAGCCACGAAGGAAAGATAATCAACGGAGTAGCTGCAAGATCTTTCGACTCAACGTCCTTTACTTAACAGACAGCAAAGTAAAGGACGTTGAGTCGAAAGATCTTGTAGCTACTCCGTTGTTTATCTTCCCTTCGTGGCTTATACCTATATGTATGCCTTTATCCCGTTCCAAACTTCGTGATTCAGTTACACACACACGCACACACACACGCACACACACACACACACACACATATATATATATATATATATTTATATATAGGTAAAAGATTTCAAAACTACAACGGAAGTTGGGTATGGTTATACTTTAATCTAATGAGATGGTTGTCAATAATATGGTTAACTTATTGCATATAAGGGCGTTCATGGTTTTCCTCCTATACTTCCTTATAAAATGACCTTTTAAGATGATTATTATCTCTGTCAGATGGTCTGTGGGCGCTATTTACAGAAGGTAATCTATTTAAAAAAAATTAATCGTGGGTGACTTTTGGACACTTTACCCCATCCATTGTTTTCAGCTGCGTCTTAGTCTTTTCTGTGTATAATAACATTACAATCGTTCTTATATTCCCGGCGCAATTGACATCGCTGTCTGCTGCAAGAAACAACATAATCCCGATCAGAAAGTTCCCACTTTTCACTGGAATTTAAACTACTAGTGGATTTTTTTTTTAATAAAAGGGAAAAGTTACTTTTTTCATTAAAAGGAGAAAGTATCATTTTTCTACTTATGCATAGATACAATTTCCGTCCTTTAATTTGCATGCATGATAGGTCGTTTCGACAGTTTGCATCTCGCTAGTTAATCCGGGAACAGAAATTGAGACTCATGACATCTTTATTTTCATTGTTATTATCACTGATATTGTTATTGTTTCGTGTCGTTTGCACGCCTCTGCATGCTTGTAATTCCCTGTTATATACTACATGTTAAGTAGAGAAATTATATATATCTATATATGTATATACACACGTGTGTGAGTATTACTGAATCACGATAATTTGGAACGCGGTGAAATTATAAATAAAGACAAAAGCCACGAAGGAAAGTGAAACAATGGCGTACCGCTGCAAGACCTTTCGACTTCTTGTCCTTTACTAAGCTTAGTAAAAGGCCAGGAAGTAGAAAAGACTTGCAACTATTTCCAGTTAATCTTATGAACACACCAAATGTAGTAAGAAAGTATTGTATGCCAAATTCCTAATGTATACATATATAGAAGCTTTCAAAATATATATCTTGTGAGGATAAATGAGAGACGAAATTATTTTTTTCATTTCTTTGAATCTACACCCAATCTGCTTTAATTAAAGCGATCACTCGTACAGCATATCACGCCCTTTGGCACCTTCGCGCCAGTTCCCTAAAAAAAAAAACTAGTGCACGTAAATCGTTTTGCAAATAAAGACAAATAAAGGCGCCTACCCTTTGAGGAGTCCTTACGTTGCCACTGGCATTTTTTCATTCCTTCAACATAAAATTGGCTAACGCTCTTCATGGTATAACGAAATCGAAGTCTACTCCTACACCGTCAAGTTACGCTTTGCTATTCTCTGCTTCTGATGACAGGTCAGATGGCCAAGTTGATTCAGTATTGTTGATCCTGAAGTTTCTCTAATTAACGATGTTATATCAACACACGAGAAGGTCACATACTCTAACAAAACATACACGCCACCAGGTGCAGTCAGCCGAAGTGTGTTATATATATATATAATATATATATATATATATATATATATATATATATATATATATATATATATATATATGCAGATACCATAGGAAAATGGCATTCACTTATTTAATGAAGTCACGTGCATCTACTGTCATTTTTTAAGCATCTATATATATATATATATATATATATATATTATATATATATATATATATATATATACAGATACCACAGGAAAATGGCATTCGCTTATTTATTGAAGTCTCGTGCATCTACTGTCATTTTTTAAGCATATAATTATATATATATATATATATATATATATATATATATATATATATATATATATATTATTTATATAATTATATTATATATATTATATATATATAATATATATATATATATATATATGACTATTAAAGTATTCTGTTAAAACAGAATTCCATCTAATAAAAGAAGCCAATAGAAATGCCAAAATATAGAAAGTATGTACTATTTTTCAGAGACTGCTGTCTCTTGCTTCAGGTAGGTAATGAATGGGAAAAGTTACAGAAAAGGCGGTACTTATACCAAGAGATCCATCCACAGGTAGGCGTTTTAGTACTAGTTCACCCCAGCTGATAATTTCTCTTTAATCTTCTTTAGCGTTGGTTGAAGGAAGATTTTATCTATGATATCTGAATCTCAGGCACCCTTTGAGATGTTCATTACCTGTCTTTGTTTAAGCAACGCTGACACTCTCATCTGGCTTTCGTACCGACATTTGCTGCTGTAAATTATACGTGACAAATTCCAGTTTATTCTGTGGTTATGGTTATTTATATGGTTAGAAATAACTGAGCTCTTTTGTTCATACCTAACTGACTGTATATGTTGTATTAATCTTTGGGGAAATGATTTTCCTGTAAAAGCTATGTAAGTTTGGTCACAGTCCAGGCATGAGATTGGGAAACCCACCTCGGCTGACTGCACCTGATGGTGTATGTGCTTTGTTAGAGTATATGTGACTTTCTCGTGTATTGATGTATTATCATCAATTAGAGAAACTACAAGATCAACAATACTAAATTAACTTGGGCATATGACCTGTCATCAGAAGCAGAGAAAAGCAAAGCGCAAGTTGACGGTGTAGGTGTAGGCTTCAATTTCGTTATACCATCCATTTCCTTCAAGGACTACAATCGATGTTTTTTGTTAACTTTTGTCTTTTGTCGTACCCTCTATTTTAGGCAATATTGACCTGTTCATAAACCGTTTGTGCGAGATATCTCAATTACTTGTGAAAGAGTTAACTTGCCCATTATTTCATGTCTATTTTCGGATCTTGGATGCCCATCAGTGTATTCGTTTTCACTTTCTATCGTTCAAAAACATGAAGCTTTTTCTGTCGAGTTTAGTCGTTAGCGATAAGTACTTTAAATAAAATTAATAAGTATTTTGGAAATGTATAAATATGAAAACGAGGAACAAAAAAATTACGAATGAATAGCGGAAAACTTAGAACATCAACTTTGATAAATTTAAGGTTTTCATATTTTAACACAACCTGTTCTGAATTTAATTCTCGGAAGGGCAAAGGCAAACGAGATCACATCCTCGAAGTAAAACCCCGCAGGGTTTCGCCTTGATCTCGGGAAGCAGTTGTACAGAAACAAAAGAACAAGTCCCCGCGCACAGGCCAGACCCCTGTGAATTATAAATGATTTCACTAGTTCCGTGAAACGAAAGACGACGGATTCCCGCCGCGCAGTAAGGCGAAGAAAAAGAAGAAGAAGAAAAAAAATCTTGGTTTATTTTATATGCTTAAAGGCGCGCTGACGAAGAAAGGTCATCAAGTACGTCTCTTACCGGCAACAGAACACTTTGACGATTGTGGAATTGTATAAGATGACTTGCTGTGACTGCGTTACTGTTGTGAAAATATGAAGAAATATGTACTACAATCTAAGCTGCCTGACATAAGAGTGGGCCGTTTAGGGCGAAATGATTGATTGTAAAGTTCTCTCCGTAGAACATACCAAGGATACATTAACATCCCGTGAAATAAAGGTTAGAATCTTACAGTTACATGTAGAATAAGCTAATGAAGTAACCGTGCGGAAAAGTAGGGAAAAAAGCCACATATGAAGCAAGAGGATTTAATACTATATTCGTATAACTAAGTCGGTGATGCGTGTGCCACTTGAGAATAATTGTATGGTCTCTCTTAATTTCATGCCCATGGACACCAGTTATACTGCCATGAAGAGCGTTAGACAATTTTATGTTGAAGGAATGAAAAAATGCCAGTGGCAACGTAACGTCTCCTGAAAGGGTAGACGTCTTTATTTGTCTTTATTTGCAAAGCGAATTTATGTGCCCTAGTTTGTTAGGGAGCTGGGGCGAAGGTTGTGAAATGCTCTCAGAATGAACGCTTTAAAGCAGATTGGGTGTAGATTCAAAGAAATGAAGAAAATAATTTCATCTCTCCTTAATCCTCACAAATTTTATATTTTGAAAGCATCTATGTACATTAGGAATTCGGGATACAATAGTTTCTTACTACATTTAGTGTATTCATAAGATTAATTGGAAACAGTAAACTTTAGTCATAGTAAAAAATGAATAACTTCGTAAACAAGCTCTAAATAAAAGAAAATGTGTTATATTGTAATGAAAAATTTCTATTCAAATGCAATGATCCATATCATCCGTGCATATTTGTGTATTCGTGTTAAAACTCATTACGAATTATGAAACCGTAAAAATCATTAAAACTGCAAATCTCTCAAATATAAATTTAGTATATCCTAGTGTAACCAGACCACTGAGCTGATAAACAGCTCTCCTAGGGCTGGTATGAAGGATTAAATTTTGATTTGCATGGCTAGGAACTAGTTGGTTACTTAGCAACGGGACCTACAGCTTATTGTGGGACCCGAACCACATTATACCGAGAAATGAATTTCTGATCTCCAGAAGTAAATTTCTCTGGTTCCGCGTTGACCGAGCCGAGAATCGAACTTCGGACCACCGGATTTGTAGCCGAGCGCGAAATCCACTCGGCCAAAGAGGCACTAGAAAAATAATTAAAACTGCAACAATCTCAGATATAAATTTAGTATATCTTTGTGTCACCAGATCATTGAGCTGATTGATAAACAGCTCTCCTAGGGCTGGTCCGAAAGATTGGATTTTTATTTACTTGGCTACGAACCAATTGGTAACTTAGCAATGGGACCTACAGCTTACTGTGGGATCCGAACCACGTTATATCGAGAAATGTATTTCTAATCACCAGAAATAAATTCCTCTGGTTCCACATTGGCGGCAGCAGGGAGTGAACTCGGCGACCAGCTTGATAGTGGAGTACGCAACCCACTCATCCAATGAGGAACTATCTCAAATATGTAAATAGAATAAAATTGGTTTTGACTGGAATGCCAACATCTCTCCGACCTTTTTCTAGCAATTGGCTAATTCAAGGCAGATATAGATATTAATAGACAACGATTGTCTTTCAGTACGTCCTGTGAAGAGTAATTTCCTCAAATTATCTTCAGTCCTGAAGAATCTGACCTACTTGACCTGAATTTCAAACGGAACAGGGAAACGCCAAAGAAATGATGATTCATAGGTTCCTGGAAATCATTTTCATTGACATTAAATACTTTGTCAGTATGTTACGTCTACGTAAAATCTAAATGCTGCGGAAGGGCAATTAGAATAAGATATAATTTAATTGAAGGTGAGATTTTAAAACGAGCGCGTCACATTTATGTACATATCTTGCGTTATGGTGACTGGTGACGTATTTGTGTACAGATTGACTATTACAGCTGTATATCATGTGCCGATAGCTATAGTCATCGCTTCCTAAAGTTTTAAGAAGCGAGTCGTTTATGAGAAGTATCTGTAGCATCTATATTTGACAGGAGCTATTATATGATTAAAGTTCCGTAAATGAGGTTATATTTAGTTCTAATGGCATAATAACGGAGTATATTAGCAAAAAGTTTCTAGTTACGACGTCGAATGACTGAAGTATACATTTTTCAGTTGTTGGCTACCAAGAAATGCTGAGAGAGAGAGAGAGAGAGAGAGAGAGAGAGAGAGAGAGAGAGAGAGAGAGAGAGAGCCTTCTGATGTAGCTCATTACTGGCAGCCAGCTGATCTCGACTTGCGCATGGAAGCCATCGCCGGGTCCTTCGATCTCAGGACAGACTTCCCACCCTGGCTAGTGTTTCGTACAGGTTTCGTAGAACAAAATTGTGCGATCGCTGAGTAAAAAGGCGAATGACTCATACTGATTATTAACGTGATATCATCTCCATAGCGTTGCATATCGGGTGAATTGATCAGGTGGTAGCTACGATGAAGGGAATCGGACGACGGGCGAGTGTAACATTCCATTCTGGCCGTCGTCAGCTGAGAGAACCACCACCTCGCCTCTCTCAGGAACAACGAAAAGTGTGCATTCCCGGCGTTCGACCTCAACCCACGACCAACAAAAGACTCCTTTCGACTTTTGGTGAGTACCAAGGGCTCCGCCCATCTTTCTTCTCCCCGTCTGCGAAGCAGCAACCAGTGACAACGACATTTTTGTGCATAAAGGAGGTCTTTTCCGAAAAAAGTCGACCACGTTTTTCCTATCGATCCAACACCGTACGGGGTCGTCTCTCGCTGTTGTACCCGTTTTCCAAAACAAACTTAACCTTGGCGTTTCTTCGCACGCACATTTTTTTTGCCATTGCTTCATGCTAAGGCGTTCAGACGTTTTAATAAATGACCTTGTCATGAATTTTGAGGAGATGTAGACGATATAAAAGTCACCCATGCGCCAACTCGTTTTCTGTTTAGTTACTATATGTATTCCCAATGTAAGTCGCAATATAATTATTAACAAAGTCGTAATATAATTATTAACAGAAACACTTCATCCCGGTACAAATAATAGATAATCCTTAAAATTTATCACAAGTACAATAATTTTATTTTAATTATATGACATTTGTTTTTATTGCAAGAAAGTTCAATAAACACTTAACTAACGGAAACTTTTATAAAAACAGATTAATGTATTAATTTCTGATATTAGCGGCATTGCATATCTATTTCGCTTTAGTCAAATTTCTGATAAGATACATTGTAAACACGATAACGGTGAATGTCAGGCATATTGGCTATTCAATTCGTAAATGTATCCACAGTGATTAAGGTATTTACATGCTCATCTAATTCTTCCATTTATATATTTATGTAGTTATTTATTTATTTAATTATTTATTTAAGTGTATTTAAGGTCTCCGTTGGTGTGACCTAGTCACAGTGTAAATCAATACGCCAGTCCGATGACCTGGTCTAAATACTTTCTTCTGACTTGTTCATTTATTTACGAATTGCTCTAGTGAATTTGTCTCGTTTTATTTATGATTTCGGCTTCATTTCACGTTTGTCTTTATGAGTGAATGTTTGAGTTTGTAAATTTATTGGAGAATTATTTCCAGGGCTTCTCCACAGGGTTTTACGCTTGGAACTACTTTTTTCCTTTTTTCATTCATTTTAATATGGTAACTTTTTTTTTTTAATTTGCCGAAAGTTTTCTGTTTGTACTATAATGTAGTTTCTGTTTGTTTCTAGGATACTCCAATGCTACCAATATCTATTAGATTATTTTAGGATTTATATATCTATTTGATTTAGGATTTATATATCTACGTAGGTCATTAGATTCTTTGCTTATTCTTCCACATTTGATAGTTATTAGTCAAATCACTGATATTCCTTTACAATTTAGCAGTTTTCCTCGGTATTTCTTACCTTGGTGATGTTTATTATCCCCGTTTTTCACGGCACTTAATTGCCTCTCATAAGTGCTACCTCTTGTATTTTTCATACTCATACGGTTATGAATATGACCTCAATATTCTGATAATTTCTGTGTGAAAACTAAATATGACTTCAACATACGCTATATAGTGTCCTTTCTGTGAATGATAGTCTATTCTTAGACTGAGTACGTTTGATTTGCGTCTTAATTCTTGTAAAGCCGGTGAACCTCAGCAGTCGTTGGGTTCGTGCGTTCGTTTAAACACCTTGCATTTACAAACACCAGAATTATATATATTAGATATATATAATTATATAATATCATATTAATATAATATATATAATACTATACTATAATATATGCCAGATAATTAAATATTATATATATATATGTATTTATATTATATATATATATATATAGTATATATATGATATATATATATGTATATATATGTATATATATTATATATATATATATTATATATATATAGATATATCATATATTTTATATAATATATCTATATATATATCTATATATATATATATATGATATATATATTACATAAAAGCTGGACTCTCGTTTAAGAGCACTGTATTTACATAAATTTACAGAGGTCCATGAAACACGGGGGTAGGTAAACTTATCTCAGTCCACCTGAACACATGGGGGAACAGCCTGGCCATGTTTTTAGGAAAACTGCGCAACGGAGCAAAATTGCAAGCTTCGAAGGACTTCCAAGTTTTACCACAGCCAGGCACAGCGTTTGTCTGCAAGTAGAGGGGGCAAGGCATAAGGCAGGGCACACGTGGGGGAGCTTTACTCACTGTTTCTCTCAATCAAAAGGCCACACTCAGGGGCGAAATGAAATGACTGGGAAATTTACACAGCAGAAACTATTTCGTGGCTTAAATTCACTAGGGGAATGTTACTAGTATCACAGGGGAGTAATTACAGAATTGAGCCCAGATGGCAAAGGGGAATGAAACACTGCACAAGTCGCCTTGGAAAATGAAATGAAATACAGACAAAGGTAAAACAATTCCCTGGTTGAAATGGAATTTCCCTTACAATACTTTTAGTGAGGATGCAGGATGTCTTCTTCTCTAAGTCTGGATGCTATGGACTTTAAAGATATACTTGGGCTTCCCAAAGCATGGGAAAGCAGGCCCAGGTGGGTGGGGGGGGGGGGGTCAACGGCGTCTGGTAAGGGCCAGTGGTCTGACCTAGCCTAGGTCTTGTGGTCTTCTGAGAGCTCTCTCCTGGGTTCAAGGCCTTTTCGAGCTTTCTCCTGGATAGCTCCTCCCAGTATGCCTGCAGGGGATATTCCAAGCACCAATGGGAGAAGAGGATAGCTTTTCAAAAGAAGAAAGAGAATGGATTCCTCCAAAGTCGAAGGGGCAACTCGTATAGATTCATTAAACTTGGGTTAAAGATGATTTCTTTCCTTGTTTCTAGCTAAATCTTGAACAATATATAAATGTGTATATATATATATATATATAGATATATATATATATATAATATCTATACATACACACACACACCATTATGTATCGATTTCACTATACCTGGGATTAACTAACTCTGAGAAGGAATAATATTTGATCAAGTGCTTCTGCGTACGGCAGGATTATTTAGAATTTAGACAAGTGAAAGCTATCTGTCATTGTTTACAAACCAGTCTTCGTTCTTTCTATCTTTGTTTCTAAAACAGTCTTCGTTCTTTCTATCTTTGTTTCTAAACCAGTCTACGTTCTTTCTATTGTTGTTCCTAAACCAGTCTACGTTCTTTCTATCATTGTTTTTACACGGTTCGATTGAGCTGCTGCCTATCATTGGTTCGAAACCATGCCACGACCACACTTTGAATCCAGGTCAGTGCGGACGCACTTATCCTTTCAAAATTTCCAAATTTTCGTACATTTGTTAATATCAAAGAGTCACGCATGTGCACATACAAAACCAGATTTTACTTTTCCACAAAAATTGAATTTATTTATTTAATTTTTATTTATTTATTTTTTACTTTGGCTGACTAATTTGAGTGACTGTACGGATGGAAATTAATGTCTTGGTGACTGGCTGATCCAAATATACTTAAGTATGGCAGACTTCGTTGCTGAGTTCAGCAAATATATTGTTATTATGTTTTTCCTTGAATTCTAAAAATATTTCTGAACGTTGTAGCTTGTAAGTTAAGGATTTGTTACGCCTTTATTAATGTCAGACATTACTCCTAACCCTGTAATTTCCAAGAAGTCACTTGAAACGACGCATAAATATTTTTAAATATTCATATTAGTTAATCTTATTAACTTAAAATTTAATTCTTGATGGAGCCCCCCATATTATTTTTAATTCAACACTTGCTTTTCTCTCTCTCTCTCTCTCTCTCTCTCTCTCTCTCTCTCTCTTGCCATTTTTTTTCTTTTTTTCTTTTTTTTTTTTGAGGGGAACAATGACAAGTTTGTTTAATTTATTTTTGCCCTGAAAATCTGCGCGTCGTTATTACGTAGGAAGTTGGAGAAAACTGGAGACTGAAGACTTTCTGGAAGTTTCCCCAACTTTGTCCTGTCGAAGAAAACGCGGAAAATATATATTTTCCAGCCTTTGTGTGTTCTCGTCTCCTCGTCCTGGCGCTGCTGACTGAGAAGGAGTGAGGGAGGAGGAGGCAGGTTCCTTGCATGTGTTATTTTTAACGCGCTCCTTTCAAGACATTTCTGAAGGCCGTTACATTTCTTGGTCATGTTTTTTTTATGTCATTATTATTATGTTTAACGTTTATTTTTGGATTGTGGGGTTCAGGTTCTCGACAAGACACCCACATACATGATCGCGCTTACACACACATACATACATACTTACATACGAATACACATAATATATTAGTATATATATTTGATAGAATATTGTATTTTACGCTTGTCCGTATTATTTGTGTAATAAAATATTGTAATGTACACTTGGTTTCCGTATTAATTCCCGAATTTCGCATTTTCATTATTGTATTGTAGCTTAAGAACGCCTGTTTGAATATATATATATATATATATATATATATATATATATATATATATATATATGTATGTATGTATGTATGTATGTATAGTATAGTATATAATATATATATATATATATATATATATATGATATATATATAATGAGTGAATATGTTGTGTGCGTGAGTGGGTATTTGTAGGTTTGGTTTGTACATGTTTTTACGTATGAACTTTTAGAGAGAGAGAGAGAGAGAGAGAGAGAGGAGACTGACGATGAGGAGCCGAGAGTAGGAGAGAGAGAGACGAGAGAGAGAGAGAGAGGAGAATCCGAGCGAATGAGACAGAGTGAGAGAGAGAGAGAGAGAGAGAGAATGGTGCTATGAACAACTGAAGAAGTCAGAATCGAGTGTTTACCTACTTGGAGTTCTGTCAGTTTTAACTCTTATATAAGGCAGCGACCCCAGTAATAAGTAAATCCAATTTATAGCTATGAAGGCAGTATCGTAACATTTTCGAGCATCTTTCTGTAGCCAAAGAAATTGAACAAATTACTTCCAGCTGTAGTGTAAATAAGTGATTGGCACAGACGCAACAAAAGGACGCATGGCTGCATGCAGCTAGGGAGTTCGTAACGTTCGAATTGCAGTGGTAATTGATCAAGTGAACATACTCTTCTTGCTTCAGAAAATATACTTTTAACTAAATTGGTTATATATGGAATAAATAACATTCTTCATTTTTTTTTATAACAGAGCCAATGTCGAGCCTTGAAGGAAACGAGAAATTAGAAGAGGGTAAATAAATCGGTGCCCTTCCCTTAGGTCATTAAAAAAATTGATTTAGTTTTATTGGCTAAATTCTCTTTTAGATAACGACATGCTGAAGGTGATTAGGTTTCATTTATATTAACACGGACTGCGTACGATTCCTTCTCTAGATCTGATCTTGATATCTTGATCTGATCTATCTCATTTCTGCGGACTTGAGTGCTGCTAGTTTCCCCTTCATTAGAAAATATCATTCGATTGCAGGATATTATTGCAATAAGTAAAATTAGAGTAATGTAATATATATATATATATAATATATATATATATATATATATATATATATATATATATATATATATATATATATATATCTGCTACTCTGCATACAGTTCGAATCCTGCTGCAGACTCCGGAATTTCTTCATATTCTTCCATTTGGATCTCAGGCTTTGTAGTGACACCACGCGTATCAAAAAAGTATCAAGAAATTGGAGTTATTACAGTTACATGTGTATCTGTTAAAGTGACCAGTAGGGTCTGTATATATATATGTATATATATATATATATATATATATATATATATATATATATATATATTACGCCCCAATACTATTTCATATCCAACTCACTATACCTCGGGGAACTCCCAAAGGGAATTCCAATTGGTGAATGCCTCGTCAGCACTAATCAATTATAAATCCCCCTTGGGCCTAACTTGTTTCCAGGGTATAGTGAGTTGGGTATAAAAGTATATTATTGGCTTAATATTTGTAGATATAAAAACGTCACTGTGTACGTAAAAAAACACATATGTATATATCTATATGTATAATTCTGACAAGTTGCGGCTTTATATCCAAGCCAGTTTTAGATATACAGTGGAGTTTTCGTAGGTGTTAGTGAAAAAAAAATCGTACAATCAACCGGGCAGTTGCGAAAAAGATTGCTTATTCTGATAATGCATTAGAAATAAACAAAAGGAAATTGCTTATTCTAATAGTGCATTAGAAATAAACAAAAGGAAATAAACATCACGGAGTCTATTTTTTTAGAAGGAGAGTTTTTGTAAAAATGTGGATATCAGGCTTGACATTTTTGAACTTTATCCATCAGTATCAAAGCAGTAAGGAAGGTGGGTAAAATGGACGGGAAAGAGGTCAGCGACTACCCGCATGGCCTTAGTCATGTATGATTGTCCTTAAGGCTCCAAACTCTAGGTTTCTCCACCGGCCTGTAAGTTCGTTTGTACTGCCCCTTTAGCTTGTATATTGTAAGTTTCTACCACTATGCATCCGAAAATGGCTTGGGTATGAAATCGAAACCAGTCAGGATTTACACCTAGCTCTTAATTTTTCCTGGGGCTAAGTGTGAAATATAAATCGCGTGTTAGTGTGGTTAACATTGTATATATATATATATATATATATATATATATATATATATATATATATATATATATGATTATAATCACTATAGCATATGATTCATTTATCACACATATCCACAGGTGAAAAATAAGAGGCGGGGTGTAGGTCCTGACCGGTTTCGACTTTATTTCCAAGCCATTGACGAAGGATTGATACAGAGTGTTAGAAGTCACAAATATATATACTACAGAGACAGTGTGTATGTTCGTCAGTACTGTCCCTGTAGTATATATATATTTGTGACTTCTAACACTCTGTATCAGTCCTTCGTTAATGGCTTAGAAATAAAGTCGAAACCGGTCAGGACCCTCAACCCGCCTCTTATTTTTCACCTGTGGGCATGTGTGATAATATATATATATATATATATATTATATATATATATATATATATATATATATATATATATATATATATATAATATATACGTACGAAAGTGTGAATATGGCCGTTATTATCGACTTTCTCCTCTTGGAATCCATTCATGTTAGGGGAAACATCTTAATAATATTTGTGTTTGGGTGTGTGCTTTCGTGCTTTTATAATGATTGTATAGTAGGTTTATTACAAAAAGGTAACTCGGTACTAGTTCAGGGGAACTGAATGATTCATATATCATGAGGGACATATTTTCTCCTCATAAAAAGGAAGAAGATCCCTTCTGAAATATTATCCGTTCTATTTCCGGGAAGAGCGCCTTAGTGGGGTGGTCGGTATGGTGTTGGCTTTCCACCTCGGTGGTCGCGAGTTCGATTCTCGGCCATTCCATTGAGGAGTGAGAGATGTGTATTTCTGATAATAGAAGTTCACTCTCGACGTGGTTCGAAAGTCACGTAAATCCGTTGGTCCCGTTGCTGAGTAACCACTGGTTCCATGCAACGTAAAATCACCATACAAACAAACGCTATTTCCAGGAAATATTTCTTTTTCCTTATATCCAGCCATGAGTCGTCAACATTTAGTAGTGGGAGAACCAGTGATTTTGTAGCAATTTCTGGTTATTATGAAACAATATTAGGAGACATATTGTATATTCTACGTCCATTATTATCCTACCACCTTCATTAGCCTGTCATCCTATTTCCATCAATAACCTGGATCTGTCCCCACTCTGCGTTTCGGGAATCTCTCATTTCATTAATCGAGAGTTGGTCTGTCTGCAAGTTGAAAGGGAACGCCGTTGACAGCCTCGTTCATCTACGTATTTTTCATGTATTAACGTTCCCAATTCATTCAATCATTGTAGAGTTTAGCAAGCTTCAGGATGCTTGTGAGTTTCCATTAACGTCTTTGTCGTTCTCGATTGATCGCGTTCTATTTCCAGCATTCCCGGTGGGTCACGGGTCCCCGTGTCATTTCGCTAAGTTCAGCGTTAATTAGGAATATTAATACATCAGGCGAATGCAGGCGACTTAATTGCCTCGTGAACGGTGAAGTGACGCTGGATTATTAATATTAATTTAGCTTTCTAAAGCTGATGGGTTCTCTTTCACCAATGGAAGGTGAAAATGACTAGACAAATGCGGATGGCATTGGTTTAATAGCGAGTGGATTTGATCATTATCGCATATTGCTTAGTGTAGTACCACAAAGCTACAAAATATTACCGCAAGACGATGCAAAAAAAAAAAAAAAAATTCCATCATGATATTGAACCTAAAATTCCATCTTGACAGAAATAAATCGAAATCTTCTCTTTCTAATACAATTGAACCTCAAGCCATGGTAGAATAAACTCAAAGCCGTACACCGGGTTGTTACCATAGATAAAGAAACCTATAGCAATGGTATGGCTTTTCCAGGCAAGCCGAGAACTCCCTTACCTTGGATTACCCGCAAGTACACTTCATTTTGAAAGCCTTTTCCTGGTTTTCGTGTTCCTTTACAAACTGTTTTGAACAGGCTGGTAAGGCAGCGAATGAGTTGCTTATGAGGGTGATGCATTATTTATGTAATGCTGTTATTGTTTTTTGAAATCTGCTGGAACTTCCCTTTCAAAGTTAAAGTAAAAAAAAAAAAAAAGTCCTGAAGGGCTTCAAACGCTTGTCGTGGTGTACTGGCTAGTTCTTGTCTGTTTGTTTTCCTCGAAGTTTTTAAGTCAATAGGTGATTTTATTTAATGTTTTCAGATTTACGGATCTTGTTTCCTGTGTAGTACAATTTTAGAGCGCTCTCCGGCGATGCCGATTTGAATCCTGGCTCTCAACTTATTGTTTATTAAAAAAGAAAAGTTCACTGATATGCCATTTTAGGACCCTTAAATGGACGTCCTTGACATTCATCATCACGCTTTCCATGTGTATGCAGCGTTATTTTGTCATCTCGATCAACAATCCTGTTCATCGTCAGAGGAATTCTGTGTGCAGTCATCATGGATCTGCCATGATTTGGAGTCTATTTCTGTCGCCATAGTGGTGGCTAAATATTTGATTCTTTCTTGGAAACAAAATTTTCATCTGTGAAAAATTCAGTAGCACGCCTGGTGATACAAGTCAGTGTAACATATCTCTGGAATTCTGTGAGTCCTCTTATTGTCTCCTGCTGGTGAAAGATCCCACTCATATTTCTGGGCATATATTTGACATTCTGGGCATGTAAGGGTTGTTGACATGGCTCTGACAGATGTCTCAGCCGCATTAGAAGCGAACATCAAATCCCAGCACCTTTGATATGAAAATTAAAATAACTTCTTGGGAAGTCCCTCAAATATCATAGTGTGCTGTTAACTCTTGAGAATCACTATTAAAACGGGTACAGGTGTTACCCGCAATCTCAGGATGGAAGAAAAGAGAAAAATCGCACTGCTTATCATTACATGATATTGGGCCTATATCCTTGATCATTTTTTAACCTAAAAGAAGGAAAAGGATGTAAGTTCGACAAAAAATGTAAATATATGCACCCTGTAGCCATTAAAAATAATCAAATAAATAACCAATCAAGTAATAAAATCCAAAATAAGAAAGAAACAAATAAAGAGAGGAATGAAGAATATCAGGTAAAAGAAAAAGCAAGCCATCAACGAGATATGCAGAGGTGTCAGCAAAAAAAATTGTTTTCAGTGCATCAGCTCCAAGATTCTACTCAAGAGATAATAACTGTTTTTATTATGCAAGAGGATATTGTAGATATGGAGAAAATTGCAGATTCAGACACAAAATGAATAATTATGATGAAGGAAGAACAAATATTATGGAAAAGTTGGATTTTTTAATGTCAGAATTTCAGGAAATGAAAAAAAGAACAACATACCAGAACAGGAAAGAGACATGGGAAAATCCTTATTATTACCAATATTAAATGAAGGAGAAAACACGCAAACCATCATAGTGATGAATGCGCAGGGTTTAGTTACGAGTAACTCAAAAAGAAAAATAGAGTACTTAGAAGAACTAACCCAAATTGAAAAGAAAATAGATATAATGAATATAAGTGAAACCCTGGTATTCCCAAGAGACTGGGAATGATGATCAAATAAAAGGGTTCCAAACTTATAGATCAGATAGAAAAAATAGGAATCAAGGGGGAACCGCAATATATGGGAAAGACAAAAAACAAGGAAAAATATATGAGAAATATAGTAACTCAGAATGTGAACTAATAGCGGTAGAATTTGAATCTGAAAAATTAATGAACATAGTATATATAGACCTCCTAATACTAAAGAGTTTGACTTAATAATAGAAAAATTGGATGATATATGTAGAAATCACAAAGACTGGACTATTCTCCTATCTGGAGACTTCAACTTTCCTTTCGTAGACTGGAAGGAATGAATAGGAGATTGTGGATGTACTTATACATATAAAAAAGAGAGTAATAGTAGTGCAGAAGATAAGAGGCAATTCGAAAAGCTATTAGATATGCTACTAGAATACAACATTCAACAAATAAATCACCTGCCAACAAGAAAGGAAAATACTTTAGACCTAGTATTTGTGAACGAGATGAATTATGTTAAAGAAATAATAGTTTATAATGCGAGTATTTCAGACCATAATGTCATAGAATTAACAGTCCATTCCAAAGCAAGTGAAAACAGAGATAAGCAAGAAATGAAAAGTGGAAGGATATGGAAAATACAACTTCTACAGTAAATATAAAATGGTCAGAAATAAATGAAGAATTAAACAAAGATTGGGATAACATTTTCGTAAGTGATGACATAAAGGTAAATACGGAGATATTATATAAAATATTAGAGAAAATAGTGGATAAAAATATACCGAAGAAGAAAAGTAAACATCAGTCATGCATACCAAGAGACAGAAGGATCTTGTTCCAGAAAATCAGAAAGTGGAAAAAAGGTCTTGCAAAAGAAAAAAATGCATGGAAAGTTATAGAACGAAAAAGTAAGATAGCCAAAAGTGCAGGAACAAAAGATTATACAATCAAAAAGAAAATGAAAAACGGGACTTGGAAGAAAAAACCCTATTAAATATCAAGCAAAATCCCAAACTATTATACTCATATGCGAAGAAGATGAATAAAAGAAGAATAGAAATAGGGCCCTCGTAAGAATTGAAAGGGAGATTAACGAATGAAAAAAAGAATAAATTTGCAACATATTGGCAGAACGATTATAAGAGAGAATTCACCCCTAGAATAGATAATGAAGATAATATAGAAGTAAGGGTGGGATGAAAATAGTGAATATTTAGCTGACATAGATATTAATGAAGCTATATTGTGCAAGCTAATGAAATTAAAAATGGAGCTGCTGCAGGGCCTGATGGAGTGCCCTGCTATTTGTTAAAGAAAGTAGTTCATTCTATCGCAAAGCCACTTGCAATATTATTAAGACAAAGTGTAGATACAGGCAAGATTTATGATGAGCACAAATTAGCATATATTACCCCTACTTTCAAAAGTGGATCAAGACTAGAGGCAAGTAATTATAGGCCTGTGAGTCTAACATCACATATTATGAAAGTGTATGCAAAGGGTAATGAAGAAAAATATTATGAAACATTTAATAAAAATAATTGTTTAATAAAGGACAACATGGTTTCGTACCCGGAAAAAGTACACAAACCCAACTGTTAGTCCACCGTGAGAACATATTCAAAAATATGAAAAGCGGAAATGAAACAGATGTGGTTTATTTAGACTTTGCAAAAGCTTTTGACAAAGTAGACCATAATATATTAGCGAAGAAAATTAGAAAACACAATATCGTGGATAAAGTAGGAAGATGGTTAAAAGAATTTTTACACAAACAGAAAACAGATAGTTTATTGTTAAACGACGAGAAATCGGATGAAGTCAAGGTAATATCCGGTGTGCCGCAAGGTACGGTGTTAGCTGCAATACTGTTTGTTATTATGATTGAAGACATAGACAGTAATGTTTAAGGATTCGGTAGTGAGTAGTTTCGCAGATGACACAAGAATAAGTAGAGAAATTACTTGTGATGAAGATAGGAACGCTCTACAAAGAGACCTTAACAAAGTATATGATTGGGCAGAGGTAAATAGGATGGTATTTAATTCTGATAAATTTGAATCAATAAATTATGGAGACAGAGAAAGAAAGCTATATGCATATAGGGGACCTAATAATGAGACAATCACAAATAAGGAAGCAGTTAAAGACCTTGGTGTGATGATGAATAGGAACATGTTTTATGCAATGATCAAATAGCAATTCTGTTGGCAAAATGTAAATCAAAAATGGGAATGTTGTTACGGCACTTCAAACAAGAAAAGCTGAACACATGATTATGCTTTATAAAACATATGTTCGTAGTCCACTTGAATATTGCAATATGATATGGTACCCTCACTATCAAAAGGATGTTGCACAAATAGAGAGTGTACAAAGGTCCTTTACAGCTAGAATAGAAGAAGTTAAAGACCTTGACTACTGGGAAAGACTACAATCCTTAAAATTATATAGTCTAGAAAGGAGAAGAGAACGCTACATGATAATTCAGGCATGGAAACAGATAGAAGGAATAGCAGAAAATATCATGGAACTAAAAATATCAGAAAGAGCAAGCAGAGGTAGATTAATAGTGCCCAAAACTATACCAGGAAAAATAAGGAAAGCGCACAGGACATTAATCCACTACGCACCAGCATCGATATGCAGCGTCTATTCAATGCGTTGCCAGCTCATCTGAGGAATATCAGGAGTGAGCGTAGATGTGTTTAAGAATAAGCTCGACAAATATCTAAACTGCATCCCAGACCATCCAAGATTGGAAGATGCAAAATATACCGGAAGATGTACTAGCAACTCTCTGGTAGACATTAGAGGTGCCTCACACTGAGGGACCTGGGGGGCACCCGAACAAGATGTTTTAGGTCTGTAAGGTCTGTAAGGTAAGAGCGATTACGGAAATGAAGTCATTACCGTTCCAAATGTCATTAATCAGTTAAACTTTTCATTTGGCTAAAATTGAGTAGTAGAACATTGTTATGTACAATTTTATATTGATTTGTTGGTCACTGATGCATGATAAAAGACCCAAGCTGACTCCCAGTGTGAAGAATGTAGCCGCCTGCCACGCGATTCGCCTCCCTGTAGGGATGGTTAGTTCCTTGGTACCGTCAGTGAACCTCATGCGGTGCACTATAGGCATTACGTAAGGTTCCTTGCAGCCTGCCTTCGGGCCCTAGCTGTAACCCCGCTTTCGTTCCTTTTACTGTACTTCCTTTTCTTCCAGCATGCTTTCCACCCTCTCTTAACAATTGACTCAATGTGCAGCTGCTTTGAGATTTTCCTCCTATTGCACCTTTCACACCTTTTGCTTCTAATTTCCATTTTAGCGCTGAATGACCTCACAGGTCCTAATGCTTGCTAAATTCTATATCCAATTCAATTCACGCGTTTCACCCGTCCAATTGAGGGTCAGTGGTCACGACTCTCATCTTTCAAAGGTCATTTTACAAATATGTCATCTTATGATGCTAAGAGATGAGGGTTTTCAATTTGTACACGAGTCGTATCTTTTACTTAAGGCCGTCAGTGCACCTCATTCGGTGCAATGTAGGCAGTTACTTAAGGTACTATGAATGCAGCGTCCCTTCGGCGCCCCTAGCTGCAACTACTTTCATTCCTTTTACTGTACCTCCGTTCATATTCTCTTTCTTCCATCTTACTGTCCACCCTCTCCTAACAATTGTTTCATAGTGCAACTGCTTTGAGGTTTTCCTCCTGTAACACCTTTCAAACCTTTTACTGTCACTTTCCGTTTCATATATAAATCAAATCCAATCAAAAAGCCATAAACTGCGTTTCAGGAGAGCTTCCCTATGCTGCGTTAGACCCTGAGAGTCAAGAATGATTGAGCTTCGTCATAATTTAGTTCCATAATTTTTTCATTCGCCTCTCTGGAAAGCTTCGGAATGGTCTTAATGGCACCACTAGTGATGGCGATAACCTTGTAAATGAGTTAAGTGTGTCTTGCACCAGTTCCTTTTTTATTCTGTCTTATAATGCCGGATGTATGTTTATATGTAATCTGTGTTGATTTATCAGTATTTCTTTGATGTCTTTTTCGCTATTTCTTACTTATATATTCGCTTTTTGTATATGGGCATTCTCTTGTGCGGATATTATTTTTTACAAGATAAAAAGGTCTCTCCCTTCTGGTTGAATGAACTGGTTATTCTGAGTAATAATAATAATAAATAATAATATAATAATAATAATAATAATAAATAATAATAATAATAATCTTCCTTTGTATTATTTCGTATTAAGTCCAATTCTGTCTGCGTTTTTAGTCTAGCTTTCAAATGTTTTTCCTTGATATAGTCAAACTCTTAAGCATTTTCTTTAAACATTACGTTGTAATGCTTACACTTGTAAGTTGCTTGACTAACTTTCTTTCAACATTTGCGTAGTAAACCCTCTGTCCTCAAGATGTGGAACTAGACCTCTTTTATCCTAAAAGTTCCGTGGTCTTTCTAGAATAAAAGAGAAGTCTGCCATGACATTTGGGTTGGGGGTGGGGTACGAGTTCAAAGCCTTTTGGGCCCATCCGTTTATTTATCGCTTACTCGGGAGTAAGCCTACCAAAACTACTTTGGTGCTGTTGTTGTTGTTCTTGGTGGTCGTGTTCTTGTTACAGTGTAGGAAAGCCTAAAAAGGTCTGGAAAAGGTGTATCGTATTGAGTTAAAGAGACAGGAATTTTAGGATAGGATATTTATGGTTTATTTATTAGAATGAAAATGTAAAAAGTAAATGACGTGCATGTTAAACATAGAAAAATTAAAATAGTGTATTTATTTTAATTTTCGTTGCTGAAACAATATGCTATTTGACCATAGATTTTAGCACACGCGCTGAGTAAGCTGGAACTGTGATCACACCTTGTTTTTATATTAACGAACAATGTTAGCTCCTTGACACTTTTTCGGCTTTTAGAGTAAAAACAAAATAGAAATATAACCGGGAGATGAAATTAAATTTGCGGTAGTGTTGGATGTGCTGCAATGACCAAAGTTTGAAATCTAATTATCTGCGCCGCGCCATTAAGCAAAGAGGCTTAATGTTTGGAGTTCGACTGGTAACATTTACACTTTAGCCATTACGCCATCACATGAATTACCGATTTTAACAGCGAGAGAGCAACTGACCATTATGAAACTTAGAATAATACAACTTTGATGAAGTGTAGGTGATTACTGAGCTCCGTTGATTTGGTACAATACACTCATATTAGAATTCTTTACGTTTAGACTGCTATCAATTTTTTTCTAGGTGAAAGATTATTAAAAGAACAGAAAAACTGGAATTCCATTAATTATGACTTTCAGGTTTAATCAGGTTTAAGAAAATTCATTGCCACATCTTGGTATCATCTGTTCTTTCTTTATACATATGTTGCTGTGTCGTGTCCATTTACTAAATTGCTGTGGTAGGTTGGCTACATAAATTACAGCATTTTCATTTCGAATAACTGACCGGATAATTTCACGTCAGATCTGTGTCAGAATTGTTGTGTGTTCTGTATGTCCTATTTCTACTATTAATTAGTTTTTGTTTTGTTTGTCTGTATGGTGTTTTTACGTTGCATGGAACCAGTGGTTATTCAGCAACGGGACCAACGGCTTTAACGTGACTTCCGAACCACGTCTAGAGTGAACTTCTGTCACCAGAAATACACATCACTGACCCCTCAATGGAATGCCCGAGAACTGAACTCGCGGCCACCGGAGTGGCAGGCAAAGACCAAACCGACCACGCCACTGAGGCGCATTACTATTAATTAGTGTTATCCACCGTGATTATTAATTAGTGGTATCCACAGTGATTAATGCTATTTTTATTACATTTGTCGTATACGCGTTCCATCCATTCGCGTCAGTCTCGCTGTTTCCCTCTTCATCCTCATTTCCTCATGAAGACCAGTCAGGTTTATCACCACAGAAATAGAACCACACTGCGTCCGTCATAAAGCGGAAACATTCGTAGTCTATAATGGCAATGCTGCTGCTGCTGCCATTATGGCACGCAGAACGACCCTTCTCCATTAATACGAAAGTTGGCTCTTAGGGGCTCAAGCGTTGCACGAAGTGACGTCATGCGAGTCATTTCATGCGTAGTATGGTTTCCATGACAGTTATGCTTCATGATGCAATGTGCGAAATGGTTGGAACTTCTCGGATTATTTCATTCCTATTGTGGTTTCCTAGCATGAAGCTCATTCAGGATATTCATTCACGTTCCCAGCGCCGCTTATTATTTAACAGTGAATGTATTTCGTCACAAATATTTGATCATTAAATAATATACAATATTTTTAAATTTAGTTTCGCTTCGGAATTTTCGTGCCGTGTCTGGGGTTAGATAGCAGTATGGTAGAAGCTCCTGTAACATACGTTAACGGTAGTCTTATCATCTTGTTTTAACTGATAATAGAAGGCTTTTTTTAAGCCTTGTTATTCGAAATAGGTCAAGTTAGGCATATTTTATGACCGTTTGTTTTTTCTTATATGCTTAGGAGTGACCTTGATTTAATGGTTGTCACCGCAAAAGGAAGGCTAATATTTCTTTCCGTCTGAATTTGGATCTGTTTCGTTTCAGACTCAGAACTCTCGAGAATTCATGCTCATGAATATGTAAAAGGAGACCTTAGAAGAAAAAGAAGAAGAAGAAGGTCAGCCTGGCGACGGAGAGGATGGATGATGAGGGTTTATTTTTATTTTTGTTCATTGATCCCGTCCCGGTGGGGCCTTGCGGATGTCGAAAATCGAATCTCGGAAAAAAATAAAAGACAAAAAATGAGCGTCGGAAAGGGGGCGGGGGGGGGTGGGGGGGGGGGGGGAGCCGCAGGATTGACGACAAACTGCAGCATTTGGAGGTCGGATCTTTTTCCCTTGCGTTTGCATGTTCTATATTTTTCTGTCCTATCTTTGCGTTGACTCAAACATCTATTTTCTTCTTTCACTTCATTCATTTTCCCAAGTATATTCTTTCTTTATGTCCTCTGAATGAGTTTTGATGTCTCTCCCCCCCCCCCCCCCTAGATTTTTCATTATATTCTTAACTTTTGAATCAGTTGTATTTACCGTATGCAAATTTATCAGTTATGTTTTATTCTTTGGTGCACTGTTCCATTTATTGTCGTGTCTTTTTCTTCGGTTGTTCCTTTTGGGATTCCATCTTTCATGACGTCGAGTGAAAAAAGATTATTAAGAGAAGCTGATAAGAAACATTGTCGCATTTTCAATTCTTTTTTGTGGTTTCACTCACAACTGTCGTCGTGTTTATCGGAACATGAACTCTCCAGCAAATTAAAAATCAGTATCTTTGAAAATAACATTGCCTTTAAGTACACTCACACACACAAGATTACATATATATATATATATATATATATATATATATATATATATATATATATACACACATAGAGAGGCAGCAATAGAGAGAACAACATAATATACAAACACCCACTCTTATACCAGGTCAAGTTCCTCGCTGGACGAGTGGTTTTGGCGCTCGGCTGCCAATCCGGTGGTGCGAAGTTCGATTCCCGGTTCGGCCAACGCGAAATTAGAGGAATTTATTTCTGGTGATTGAAATTCATTTCTCGATATAGTGGGGTTCGGATCCCACACAATAAGCTGTAGGTCCCGTTGCTAGGTGACCAATTGGTTCCTAGCCACGTAAAAATATCTAATCCCTCTGGGCCAAGCCCCTAGGGAGGCAGGAAGCATGTTTTTAAATCATCCCCAGTGGTCTGGTTAAACTAAGATATACTTGTACTTATACCAGGTCAAATATTATGTGTGGTCCATTTGGTGAGAGGAATGATGCTTTTATGTATATATTAACACAGTATATATATATATATATATATATATATATATATATATATATATATATATATATATATATGTGTGTGTGTGTGCGTGTGTGTTTGTATCTTTACTCATACATACATATAAGTGTGTGTATATATATATATATATATATATATATTATATATATATATGTTTATGCTATTAGAGCATATTTTTTCTCTCTCATTCAATTCTTACTGAGGTTAATGGCGTTATTTGCAGAAACTATATTGTTATCTAGACTTTGCGTGACGAGAAAAAATAGACTGATTGAAAGTGTAGATAAAATAAGTAGTAAATGAGATATCCATATATATATATATATATATATATATATATATATATATAAAGAACCAATCAAGGATCGGATTTGAATCCTGCCCGACGCGGAAATTCTTATCGGTTGTAATTTCCCTTGGGTGTAAGTTTTCCCAAGATATAGCGAATTCGATTTTGGAAAAGTATTTGCGTTTTAATATTTGTGAATATATGTCACTGTAACATGCAGACGGAAATGTAATATATACCTTCCTTAGGCACGAACTCATAAATTGAGTAGTCATGTGGTTGAATAACATCCTGGCAGCATGTTTTTTTATTCCCTCTCCTCTCTCTCTCTCTCTCTCTCCTCTCTCTCTCTCGATCTCTCTCTCAAGACACTGAAAAGGTGAGTCACCGTGGAAGAGGACGGAGGGAGGAACCAATGCCTTCGATTGGGGCGGTGTCAGGTGACCATTCCTCATTATTGTCAGTTTCCTCGGCGTCTTGTTATTCCCTATGCCGTTGCCAGGGCAGTCTCGCATCTTCTGTCTGTTGTTGTCTTTGTTTGTTTTGCCTGTTTGCTGTCCTTTTTTTGATTTATGTCTGTGGGAAAGATTTCATGTGTGAATTCAGGATACCTGTGTATTAAGGATTTTATGTGTGGGGGGTGGGGGGAGGGCGGTGGGAACGGAGGCAAAACATTGATTCAAAACAAACTTACCCGAGTTCTACAGCACAGTTGTTCTACTTTCAGTCTCGTCAAGCATAATATTGAAGGTTGGTTTCCTTTTCTATAACACTGTAAATATACCTCTGCAGAGTCGTTGTAATGTGACCTATGTTGTTGCTCATTTTGAAGGCTTGCAATTAATTTTATGAACATGTAAGTCATGTACAACTTGGGTCATTTGCTCTGCCTGTGGTGCGCTGCCAATCCTCATTACCCGGGGAGAGATCTTCCATGCTGAGCACAGAGAGATTCCTATCACACATACTCTCCTGAAAGTTTTTTTTTTTTTTTTTTTTTTTTTTTTTTTTTTTTTTTTTTTTTTTTTTATAGTTTGATGGTCTTACTAAATGCATTCTGTGGATGATGAAAACCACTAATACCTATTCTCGTTGTTACAAGTGATCCGGGATGATAGATGCATTCTATAGTCCTTCACCAATCCTAGATGATAGATGCGGTCTATAGTCCTTCAGTAATACATCTCCATTTACTGTAGTTGGTAAATATTGTGCTACAGAATTTACATTTGGGCAGACACAATTCGATTGTGGCATGTTGTAAAAGTATCTCTTAGTTTAACCAGACCACTAAGCTGATTTAACAGCTCTCCTAGGACTGGCCCGAAGGATTAGAGATTATTGCGTGGCTAGGAACCAGTTGATTACTTAGCGTCGGGACCTACAGCTTATTTGTGGGATCCGAACCACATTGAGAAATGAATTCCTATCACCAGAAGTTAATTCCTCTGATATCGCGTTGGTAGAGCTGGGAATTGGTGTGGGAAGTTAGACTAATTTTTTTTTTTACCCTCCTACATCTGATATTTGTGAGCTTGTGGTTTGCAGTTGTAAGGAATTTCGGTTTCGACTTCTCTGATGAATGAAACGAGGGGAAGCACCAATACACAAACCAGCACCGTAATGAAAGCAAGGAAAGAGTTTTATTATTCACGAGATTCTCGATCCTTCAGTTCCAGAACCTTCTGAACGGCTATACATCTATAATCGATAATTCTATACGAAGTGTTGGGGTTTAGGAAGCCAGAACAGTCTTCCTTCGAGTATAGTCTCGCAGAAGTTTTTTCAACTTAATTTTTCCGAATATCCAAGGATACAGTGCATGTCCCTCAGACCTTATCGCCTATGTTAGTATGTTGCAATTATGGTTAAAACTTCTCCTCACTGGACGAGTCGGTTGCGTACTCTACTACCAATGTGGTAGTCTGAGTTGGCTCCTAGTTGCGGCCAGGGCGGAATCAGAGAAATGTATTTCTGGTGATTAGAAATTCATTTCTCAATTTAATGTGGTTCGGATCCCACATATAAGCTGTAGGTCTCGTTGCTAAGTAACCAGTTGGTTCCGAGCCACGTAAATAAAATTCTACTCGTTCGGGCCAGCCCTAGGAAAGCTGTTAATCGACTCAGTGGTCTGGTAAACTAAGATATACTTAACTTTTAACTTCTAAAGTGTCCATTTGTTGGGTTAACCTGTGTATTCTCTTAGCTCATTGGTTTTTTAAAATTCAGATCATCAACTGTATTGATATAGTTCAGGTGTAAGAACGCGAACACTTAATCTTCACTTACAAAGAGAATAAGAATTGAATTTGATATTTTTAGCATCTTTTCCACTTAGATTCAGTTCTTTCGACCTGTCTTAAGTGAATGAAAAAAGCAAAGAAAATCAAGCCATAATGTAAGATAGTCTTCCGATTTTATTTTCCACCCAAGCAAGATTGAGTCTTTGAGGGTAGTTGATAGCTCTCACATGGCGTCAGGGATTTGATTTTAGACCTCCAACTTTGGGTAAAAGAAACTTACGGAATTCATTTGTTTATTTGTCCATCGTTAGTTGCGCAAAGCACTTCTTTCTTGACATTACTTCCTAAAGAAAGTAATGGGTCTGTTTATTCACAACTGAAGGAGGATTGTGATTCTCTATGTATCGTCGACTCCACACTTTCAATTGAGGCTCTGCACTTTTTTTTTTTTTTTTTCATAAGACTGAGTTCTTCCGTTCTGTGTTCACATACATTTTTAGTCGCTAATGGGTCTGAATACAGTCACCAGTTTGATCTGGCACTAACCAGAGGTGAGGAATAGTAAACTGGTACCAACTAGAGGTGAGGAATAGTAAACTGGCGCTAACCAGAGGTAAGGAATAGTAAACTGGTACTAACCAGAGGTGAGGAATAGTAAACTAGTGGTAAGGAATAGTAAACTGGCACTAACCAAAGGTGAGGAATAGTAAACTGTCACTAACCAAAGGTGAGGAATAGTAAACTGGTACTAACTGGTAGTGAGGAATGATAAACCAGACACGTCACGCTACAGCAACTTTTTAACGCTGTCGAATTACACTTGCTGATTTAGGTTATTGAATTGTTCGGAGTGCATTAGTATACACGCGATGAAGGTGGGACTTCAGTGTAATACACTTTCATGCACTGTATGACTGTAGTTGTAGCTACCTAAATTTGCTTTGTTTGGCTTTTTCCTTCTTGGCTCTACAGCCTCTTGCACGTTGGAGACAAATCCTTCTGTCTGGTAGTAGAAACATTATTTTATGGTCTGGATGAAATGTTTTATAATAATAAAGAATAATTCTTCAGTTACCCTTCACATCCCGTTAGGTCTGTGACTGTATCCTTAAATAAAGAAAAATGGAAAAAAAAAAAAAAACTCGGCTCAAGAATGTTTACTTGTGCCTCGCGCTATTCTGTCGAGTTGAATCCGTTGATTATTTGAAATTCTCCGCTCTTTCTGCTGATATTCTACAATGCTCACTTCTTGAGCTTTCATAACCACCCCTTCCCCTACCTCACCCTTCTCTTTTCTTAACAGAGTTCACGGGTGGTTTTACCTTTGAGAATTCTCTTGAAGGTTCAACGTACTTAAGATGGAACATTTTTATTTGAAAACTCCATATGGACGTGGCTTTTTCGAGTACATTTTTATTTGAATACTCTTTATGGAAGGGATGGGACAATTAATGTTCTTATTGGGTCAGAAGGAAAAAGACAAAGAATACAGTTTAGCGTCAGAGGAGAAACTAGTACCAGTCATCCAGTACTGACTGAAGAAAGTCTTATTTTGTTGACATCGAAATTATGCTTAGTTATCTCCTTTTCGTCAGTTTTTTTCCCTGGTATTTGCATGATACATATCTCGTCAGTATCACATTGTCATCTCTTTTTATTTGATTTTTCTTTTACATTCTTTTTTGCAGGTTTCATGAGGACTAATATCGTGCATTTTTATCCTTATTATAATCAATTTTTACCGCCTTCTTTAGCCAAGTGGTAGGAGAATGAACAAGTAGAGAAAAAGGTGACAACCAGTGAAACTTGTTTCAGAGACAGGTGCTTGCAGAGGCTGGTTGACTGATGGTGCAAATAGACAAATGCTATCTGAGTAGAATGCAATTTCTTGCCTGTTCAGTGAGTATTTCAAAGGCCTCTTGACTGAAGAGAATAAAAAGAGTCAGAGCTGAATGATGAGATAACCGAAGGGGTAAATGTTATTAAGGGAACTAACAGTTTAGGAAGTGTGTAAAAATCGGATATTTCAAAAGGTATGGCAATAGTTCAAGCGTGTTAAAGCTTATGGGAGGATATGGAAATGGGGGAGAGATTAGTGACATATGAACTTTCAAATAAAAAAAAAAATACATGTTTTTTCCGCTCTTCTGAATATACGAAAATGAGAAGCCATGGAATGTGCAAGAAAGTGGAGCAAGTTTGTGGAATTGTGAATTGAATGCGTAATGGATAATGTTTGTAAATAATACTGTGTTGATAATGACTAGAAGTTGCCGTGCCTTGGGATAAGGTTTGAAACCATCTGTAAGAATAAACAATTAGAAATTGCGCAGTCCCGGTGGTGACCTGGCCTATATCGTTGCCAGATGCACGATTATGGCAGATTTTAACCTGAAGTGAAATACAAACTACTGGGGCTAGAGAGCTGTAATTTGGTAGGTTTGACAACTGGAGGGTGGCTGATCAACATACCAATTTTCAGCCCTCTAGAATCAGTCATTTTTAAAATCTGAGGGCGGAGGGAAAAATCGCCGACATAACAAATTGTGGACGAAAAGTCAAAGCCGGCACAATAGTCCTTTTCAGAAAACTAAAAGTTTAGGGGTAGGTAGGGTTATATTGATTGGCAGAAAATAATTTAGTCTATGAACAGAATGTTTAATCATGAGTGTACGTTGAATTTAAGAATAGTTAAAGCATTGGAGGTGGCAGGAACGCCATATTAGTTGTGAGAAAGAAGTCTACATGAAGACAAGTGAAGTGGCGATGTCGAGTGCGGACGGTAAAGGTGATGAATAGCATGTGTTAAGATATATGAAGTAAGAATGCTTCAAATTGTGAAAAAAAAAGTAGTAGCATTATTGAGGAGACACATCTGTGTACTGAAGACTGTGCTTTTACTAAGAAACTTAGAAAGTACAAAGTCTTAAACCCAGATAGCACTACCGCGTTCGAGTCATAGAAGTAACAGGGAGAAGTACTGCTGATGGCACCGATGTTTAGTATATGTTGCTCTCATAAACCTGCATTATTGTTTTTTTTTTTTTTAATGAACCACCGAGTCTTAAGGAAAACTAGTTATTGCTTAAAAAATATGTATTTATATGAATATTAATATGTCAGAGGAGGTTTGTATGTGTGAGGGCTTAGAGTATGTTAAAAACAATGTCTAAAACTTTGAAAAACAGGAAAAAAAATTTTTTTTCCTTTTCCGCCTTGATCGAACGTATATGTAAGAATGAGTGTGCGTTCGTAATGCAACTATTTCCAGATAAAAAAAAAATCTCACCAAATGTCGCAGTCGACAGAGGAACGAAAAGCAAGCGATTTTAACATTTCGATAGAAACGAAAAAGAAAATGACAAAGAGATGTTTTCACCGACGCTTCGGAAAACTTCTTGACAGATGAAATATCGCCTCGAAGTCACCCCAAAAAGATGTTGTAGGGTTCTACTAGTTCTCTTCTCTCTCTCTCTCTCTCCCTCGACTCTCTCTCTCTCTCTCTCTCTCTCTCTCTCTTCGTCTTTCTCAGGGTACGCCCAGTTTTATGCTCCTTCCCCTGGCTACGTACGATCCCATAATGTTGCTGCAAATGTAAGTTTACTTGGATCTCCTGCGCATTTTTCGTTATAATTCGTACTTTTTCATATAATGCCGTTCTTTATATATCCATAATATATGTATATATATATATATATATATATATATATATATATATGTGTGTGTGTGTGTGTGTATATCTAATATATATATATATATTATATATATATATATATATATATATATATATAGATGTATATCTATATATATATATATATATATATAGATATATATATGTGTGTGTGTGTGTGTGTGTGTGTGTGTGTGTGTGTGTGTAATATATATATATATATATATTATGATATATATATATATATATTTATATAATAAAATATATATATATCATATATCGAATATATGTATATATCTCTCTCACGAAGGAAGTAGTAGGGAAAGGCATCCTTATCCTTTAACAGTTTACTTAAATGCCGAACGTTTCGCGACGAATTCCAAGTCGCATTTTCAAGGCTAAAAATATCTAAGATTTGCGAACATTAATACTCAATTAATTTGTATTAAAAATGCAATGGCAACAGCTCTCAATAAAATAAAAAGTTAAGATTAAAACAGTACCTTCAAAGGCAAACAAATTACAAGTACAGGACTTCACTGAAATCTTAAAAATACCTACCTATTCGAAAGAAAGAGTAAGACTAACAAAAATAAATAAAAACAGAGTGAGGCAAACCAGCTGCCCAAACTATGCTATAAACAATTTTATAGAGGACGTTTGAAGGTGCTGTTTAATTTTAATTACTTTGTTGAGAGCTGTTTCCATTACATTTTTAATATAAGTTATATTAATTTGAGTATTAATGTTCTCAAATTTTATATATTTTGAGCCTTTATAATGCGACTTGGAATTCGTCGCGAAACGTCGGCATTTAAATAAACTGTCAAAGGATGAGGATACCTTTCCCTACTTCCTTCGAGATATATCTTCTTTGAGCTCCAGCTTCGGCCCTTATGTACGTGTATATATATATATATATGATTAAAATCACTTTAGCACGTGATTCATTTATCACACATATCCACAGGTGAAAAATAAGAGACAGGGTGTAGGTCCTGACCGGTTTCGGCTTTATTTTCAAGCCATTGACAAAGGACTGATACATAGTATTAGAATTCACGAGTATATATACTACAAAGACAGTACTGACGAACATACACACAACAGTTTGAGACTGCAGATCCACTCACAGGCAGGTGTCAAGGTAGGAGTGGCTTTCAAAAATCATTAGGCTAAAATTTACAATAAATTCTCAAGGGATACTACCACTTAGGGTACAAGTCCACACCTGACAGGTGTCAGGGAGGCGGGGTTGAACATCTCATTACCACTACTGCCCCCTTTACTGTGTTTACAAATATAATAATCCTATTTTTCATATATCTCTACAGCCAACCTTAAAATTTAAACAGTTTACAAATTTCTTTTGATATTAAAGGATCAAGTTTATACATTCCTTGACTGATGTTCATATTATTGTTGTAACTTTCTTTTATAAAACTAGATTCAATGATATTCCTTTCCAATGCATTATTAGAACACACCAGCTTTTTGTCCCCTTCCCAGTTAATAGCTGATGTTCTCACTAACATGTACAAATATACCACTATTTCCCTGTGCATATCTCACACATTGTTTATGTTGTTCTATTCTTTTTTCCAGTGCTTTCCCCGTTTGACCAATGTAAAAGTTGTCACAAGACTTACACGGGATTTTATATACACATCCTTTAGCATTGTCGGGGGAGTTCTTAATAAGTACCTGTTTCATTGTTTTATTGTTTTTAAAAACTACATTAACACCAAGATTCTTCAGGAGATGTGGGATATCTTTCATATTACTATTATTAGGTAGTACAAGCAAATTTTTGTTGTTGTAAGGTTCTTTTTGATTTTGATACATGGTCTGTTTTGACGCTTTTAATGCATTGTTTTAGTACATTATCTGGATATTTCAGTTTCTTGCCTATATTCTGAATCTTATCTATTTCCTCATCTATATATTCTGGGCTACATACCCGTAGTGCTCTTAAAAACATAGAAGCAAACACTGATCTATTGTTTTGTCCAGAATAGAAATGTACATAGGAAGAAATATTAGTAGGTTTTCTGTAAACACTATACTTAAACCCACTACTATTTCTCCGTATGAGGACATCCAAAAAGGGTAGGCATTCATCTTTTTCTATTTCCATAGTAAATTTAATTGATGGTACTAATTGATTTAATCTGGCAAAAAAGTTATTTACGTCTTCATTCCCTGGCCATACACAAATTATGTCGTCAACATATCTAAACCAAGGTACATTTCGTAGAATTATATTATTTAAAATTTTCTTTTCAAAAAATTCCATATATAAATTACTTAGCACTGGGGACAGAGGGTTTCCCATTGCCATACCAAAATTTTGTGAGTAGAATTTTCCGTTGAATTCAAATTTACAGTCTTTAACACATAATTTTATTAGTTCAATTAAGGTGCTTTTAGAAAATGGAATATCCAGTTGTTTGTTTTCTAATAATTCCGATAAGTACTCCAATAAATCATCAATAGGCACTTTTGTGAATAGAGATACTACATCGAAGCTCACAAGTCTCGATTCACTAAATCAAATTTGAATTCAACGGAAAATTCTACTCACAAAATTTTGGTATGGCAATGGGAAACCCTCTGTCCAGTGCTAAGTAATTTATATATGGAATTTTTTGAAAAGAAAATTTTAAATAATATAATTCTACGAAATGTACCTTGGTTTAGATATGTTGACGACATAATTTGTGTATGGCCAGGGAATGAAGACGTAAATAACTTTTTTGCCAGATTAAATCAATTAGTACCATCAATTAAATTTACTATGGAAATAGAAAAAGATGAATGCCTACCCTTTTTGGATGTCCTCATACGGAGAAATAGTAGTGGGTTTAAGTATAGTGTTTACAGAAAACCTACTAATATTTCTTCCTATGTACATTTCTATTCTGGACAAAACAATAAGGTTAAAAGATCAGTGTTTGCTTCTATGTTTTTAAGAGCACTACGGGTATGTAGCCCAGAATATATAGATGAGGAAATAGATAAGATTCAGAATATAGGCAAGAAACTGAAATATCCGGATAATGTACTAAACAATGCATTAAAAGCGGCAAAAAAGACCATGTATCAAAATCAAAAAGAACCTTACAACAACAAAAATTTGCTTGTACTACCTTATAATAGTAATATGAAAGATATCCCACATCTCCTGAAGAATTTTGGTGTTAATGTAGTTTTTAAAAACAATAAAACAATGAAACAGGTACTTATTAAGAACTCCCCCGACAATGCTAAAGGATGTGTATATAAAATCCCGTGTAAGTCTTGTGACAACTTTTACATTGGTCAAACGGGGAAAGCACTGGAAAAAGAATAGAACAACATAAACAATGTGTGAGATATGCACAGGGAAATAGTGGTATATTTGTACATGTTAGTGAGAACAATCATGCTATTAACTGGGAAGGGGCAAAAAAGCGGTGTGTTCTAATAATGCATTGGAAAGGAATATCATTGAATCTAGTTTTATAAAAGAAAGTTACAACAATAATATGAACATCAGTCAAGGAATGTATAAAAAACTTGATCCTTTAATATCAAAAGAAATTTGTAAACTGTTTAAATTTTAAGGTGGCTGTAGAGATATATGAAAAATAGGATTATTATATTTGTAAACTACAGTAAAGGGGGCAGTAGTGGTAATGAGATGTTCAACCCCGCCTCCCTGACACCTGTCAGGTGTGGACTTGTACCCTAAGTGGTAGTATCCCTTGAGAATTTATTGTAAATTTTAGCCTAATGATTTTTGAAAGCCACTCCTACCTTGACACCTGCCTGTGAGTGGATCTGCAGTCTCAAACTGTTGTGTGTATGTTCGTCAGTACTGTCTTTGTAGTATATATACTCGTGAATTCTAATACTATGTATCAGTCCTTTGTCAATGGCTTGAAAATAAAGCCGAAACCGGTCAGGACCTACACCCTGTCTCTTATTTTTTACCTGTGGATATGTGTGATATATATATATATATATATATATATATATATGTATATGCATATAGTATATACATACACGTATATATCCTATACATACATACTATGCCACAAATATTGTTCAGTATTGAATTGAAAAGACCTTGGAAATAACTTACAATCAAGAGGAAATATATTTGATTGGTGCTTCTGCCCCGGCTAAGATTGAACTGAACAGTGAGTGGTCTGATTTATAAACAACGGTTGACAATGGCTTTGACCACTCTGCTATTTTGAGCCAGGTGGTCAAAGTCACTTTAAATGACAGAGTTTTGATAGTGCAGATGGGACCACTGATAAAATGGAGAGACCTTACCTTACCTTACAGACCTTACATTTTGTTCGAGTTGCCCCAGGTCCCTCAGTGTGAGGCACCTCTAATGTCTACCAGAGAGTTGCTAGTACATCTTCCGGTATATTTTGCATCTTCCAATCTTGGATGGTCTGGGATGCAGTTTAGATATTTGTCGAGCTTATTCTTTAACACATCTACGCTCACTCCTGATATATTCCTCAGATGAGCTGGCAACGCATTGAATAGACGCTGCATTATCGATGCTGGTGCGTAGTGGTGTAATGTCCTGTGTGCTTTCCTAATTTTTCCTGGTATAGTTTTGGGCACTATTAATCTACCTCTGCTTGCTCTTTCTGATATTTTTAGTTCCATGATGTTTTCTGCTATTCCTTCTATCTGTTTCCATGCCTGAATTATCATGTAGCGTTCTCATCTCCTTTCTAGACTATATAATTTTAAGGATTGTAGTCTTTCCCAGTAGTCAAGGTCCTTAACTTCTTCTATTCTAGCTGTAAAGGACCTTTGTACACTCTCTATTTGTGCAATATCCTTTTGATAGTGTGGGTACCATATCATATTGCAATATTCAAGTGGACTACGAACATATGTTTTATAAAGCATAATCATGTGTTCAGCTTTTCTTGTTTTGAAGTGCCGTAGCAACATTCCCATTTTTGCTTTACATTTTGCCAATAGAATTGCTATTTGATCATTGCATAACATGTTCTTATTCATCCTCACACCAAGGTCTTTAACTGCTTCCTTATTTATGATTGTCTCATTATTAGGTCCCCTATATGCATATAGCTTTCCTTCTCTGTCTCCATAATCTATTGATTCAAATTTATCAGAGTTAAATACCATCCTATTTGCCTCTGCCCAATCATATACTTTGTTAAGGTCTCTTTGTAGAGCGTTCCTATCTTCATCACAAGTGATTTCTCTACTTATTTTTGTGTCATCAGCGAAACTACTCACTACCGAATCCTTAACATTACTGTCTATGGCTTCAATGATAATAACAAACAGTATTGCAGCTAACACCGTACCTTGTGGCACACCGGATATTACCTTGGCTTCATCCGATTTCTCATCGTTTGCAATAACTATCTGTTTTCTGTCGTGTAAAAATTCTTTTAACCATCTTCCTACTTTATCCACGATATTGTGTTTTCTAATTTTCTTCGCTAATATATTATGGTCTACCTTGTCAAAAGCTTTTGCAAAGTCTAGACAAACCACATCTGCTTCATTTCCACTTTTCATATTTTTTAATATATTCTCACGGTGGACTAACAGTTGGGTTTGTGTACTTTTTCCGGGTACGAAACCATGTTGTCCTATATTAAACAAATGATTTTTTATTAAATGTTTAATAATATTTTTCTTCATTACCCTTTCATACACTTTCATAATATGTGATGTTAGACTCACAGGCCTATAATTACTTGCCTCTAGTCTTGATCCACTTTTGAAAGTAGGGGTAATATATGCTAATTTGTGCTCATCATAAATCGTGCCTGTATCTACACTTTGTCTTAATAATATTGCAAGTGGCTTTGCAATAGAATGAACTACTTTCTTTAACAAAATAGCAGGAACTCCATCAGGCCCTGCTGCAGCTCCATTTTTAATTTCATTAATAGCCTGCACAATATCAGCTTCATTAATATATATGTCAGCTAAATATTCACTATTTTTGTCTCTTACTTCTATATCATTATCTTCATTATCTATTATAGGGGTGAATTCTCTCTTATATCGTTATGCCAATATGTTGCAAATTTCCTTTTTTTCATTCGTTAATCTCCCTTCAATTCTTAGAGGGCCTATTTCTATTCTTCTTTTATTCATCTTTTTCGCATATGTGTATAATAGTTTGGGGTTTTGCTTGATATTTATTAGGGTTTTTTCTTCCAAGTCCTGTTTTTCATTTTATTTTGATTGTATAATCTTTTGTTCTGCTTTTCTATCTTACTTTTTAGTTCTATAACTTTCCATGCAGTTTTTTCTTTTACAAGGGGTTACAAGGATTAGGATGTCTCGAAGACTTATTAGTCTGTCCGAGAAGATATGATGGCATGAACGTGTTCTTTGCATGGTCGGGGGAATTCCACAGAGGTCCTTTGGGTCACTTAACATAGCGTTATTGGTTTGAAGGATTGCTATATACACTTGGTATTGTATGTAATGAGTATGTATGTATATGTATGTAGTATGTATATATATATATATATATATATATATATATATATTCAAAATTCCACCTCGTCTCCTCCCAGAAAATACAATTACATTGAAAATTTAGGCCTTGACTAGAGGACAAGGGGTTTGAACAAAGAAAAAAAAAGGTTGAAAAACTAAACTTCTCAGGCATAAGGCCGGGTTTACTGAAGAGGGAGGAATTTACATAAAAGCTGGACTCTACAATAAGTGGGTTATATAATTAGACCTACAGGTAAGTTACATCCTACATAATTCTACTATCTCAGTTGTTCAGGGCAACACATCTTATCTGTCTACCCTGATGGATCGATATGACACGTTCAGGTGTGTTAATGGCCCTAAGGTTTCGTGAAGTTACTTTGTCTCGTAACAAGACGACGCCTAACAGTATTAATTATATCAGCACTAACATTAGTGCGCTAACAAGGGGAAAATTAATGGATTAAATAAGATAACACACACACACACAAGGAAACGAAATGTAAATTTGATTAAAACAACGTCAATCTCACAAAATATAAAGACTAGGGAATAACACTAAATCAGAACAGCTAACCAACTAATGTATAAGCGAGCCAGGTGCTAAGCTATAGCAATGTTTGCTAGCTAAAATTTTCCCAAGTTAAATGGAATACCAAGTGCCTAGAATAGGGCACGGTGCCAATTGTGGCACTCTTACGACAGTAGTTCGTAAAGAAGTACTAATTTATACAAGGCCAGGGTAGCTGACAGTTTGCCTCTGCCTAAGCAGAGCATACAATATACAAAAAAAATGCCTCAAGTCAGTAAATATGAAGAAAGGAAACCAAGGAAGATAAGATACAGATGATACAAAAGGAAAAGAAGAAATTTACGAAAAGGTCAGAAAGAAGTAGAAGTAGCAGAGTCTGGCACTCTCTTCTGGATGGAGAGGGTCAGAATTCTCTGTAAGAGGGTGGCACTGTGCCAGGCACTAGTGCAGAGAGGCTATTGGCTCTCATAAGGTTTTGGAAAACTTCGACGCCCTTTTCCCTTCTTCCTTCGACCTCTCTGAGATCGGTTTGACGATGCCATGGGGGCCCTTGGAGGATCCAAGCCCTTTGAAGATTCCGAAGGGGCATCTGCTCCAGCTGCTGCGACAACTAGGGCCTTGACACTCGTCCCCGTGCCTAATGCTGCGTGGCTCGGTTCCCTGAGTTCTTCGGCCAAATAGGATTCGGCAGAGTAATTACTCCAGGACCGGTTAGCCGCTGACGGAGGGGGATTGGATGAGGTAATGGTATTTGGGATGGGCTTACCCGTGGAGAGGACCGGCGAGGCCGCACCATTGGTGGAGTGTCCACAATGGTCATGGGTGTCCTGGAGGATTCCTTTTGGCATTGGCTCTTCCTTGACTGCTGGCATGGGTAGTTGGGTCAAGCCAGCAGAGGGAGAGCGACCGGGACTCAGAGCTCCAGGAGGAAGACTCGAGTCTGGCCTTGGCACTGGCACTAAGGCCGTTTTTGACTCGGTGGAAGGACTCTAACGTGGCTCAACATCCATGAGCGATGGGGCCTGGCACTGCCTGGCACCTTCAAGTGGCACTGGCTGTGCAGAGGTAGTCCTTGGAGGCCCGTGGAACGGGTCTAGAGTTATGTAAGGGTGGGGGCCCTGATACGGTATAAAGTTACTGGTATATAGTTAGCTACTGCCATGGTACATATCTTCGAATGGTAGGTCGTGTGACTCTCAACCGGACAGTAGGTAGGAACATCTTGACATGGTTGAGGCTCTCTATCGTCACGAACTGATGCCTATCAACCTTAGCTCCGTAAGGAATTTTATCCTCTCGGATGATGGAGACTTGCGCACCAGTGTCGTCGAAAGCTTGGACCTGGTGGGCAGGATAGCGACCTCTTGGAAGTGTGACAAATATGGGGCCCAGAGCAGGGGGGCCTAGAGTGGATGGAGTCGTTACGGCCATAGCAATGGCAGAAACAGGAGCTTTTTTGGGGCATCCCGCCCAGGCAGCAGTGTGCCCATGAACTCTGCAGGTGTCACAGAAACTCTTGCTAAAATCCGGCTGGGGCGTGTTGTTTCTGTTCCAATGGCCATTGTTTCTGTTACTATGATTGGGTAGTCTATTTGGAGGAGTGGCAGCAGCTTGCTGAGGAGGATCTACTTTTGATAGGCACTGCTCCGTGGTATGACCTGGTTTGTTGCAATGCCCACACACGGGTTTCCGAGGAAGGTTATTGGCGTGCTGGGTAGGCTGAGAGGTGGCAGCAGGAGTGAGGGGGAGAGCAGGACATACTTTCTTTTTTAAGGAACTCTGCACTGGATGGTGGGTGTCATAGGCATATACACATTTACAGCACTCCAAAAGAGTCAGGAGCCTTGTCCACCAAGTGGGTGGCAAGATCAGGGGGGATAGGCAAGAAAGTCCTCTAACTGGAAGAGTTCTAAGACCTCCTCAACAGATGTTGCGTTGGAGGCCTTAGTCCACTTATGGAATGCCGGTGTCTTCTTGGCTGCCCACTCTGTCCATGTCTGGTTAGCCTCCTTGGGCATAGTCCTCCATTTTGGCCTCCACCGGTCTGGGGTCAACTCGTAAGCCCCAAGGATTGCCTCTCGGACGAGGGCGAGATCGTGTCGCTCATTCAGGGGAAGGGCCTCGAATGCAGTCCGCCCTTTGCCAGTGAGATGCTTGCCAAGGAGGAGGGCCACTTCATAGGGGGTTGGATTGAAGTTCTCGAACACCTGCTCGAAATGATCTAGCCAGGATCTCCCTTTTGTTTGTTTTTAACCCTTAAACGCCGAAGCGGTAAAAAAAAAAAAGTCTCCCGTGTACCGGAGACGTTTCAGAGTGAGCGCGGGAGCGGAAAAAATATTTTTTTCAAAAAATCATAACGCGCTTAGTTTTGAAGATTAAGAGTTCATTTTTGGCTCCTTTTTTTTCATTGCCTGAAGTTTAGTATGCAACCATCAGAAATGAAAATAATTATCATTATCATATATAAATAATGCGATATATGATAGCGCAAAAACGAAATTTCATATATAATTGTATTCAAATCGCGCTGTGCGCAAAACGGTTGAAGGTAACAAGTTACTTTTTTTTCCGTTGTAATGTACACTAAATTGCAATCATTTTGGTATATAACAAATTGTAAAACGATAAAAGCAACACAGAGAAAATATTATCACAAAATAATGCATGAATTCGTAACGCGCAGACGTAAACACATATTTTTTTTTCAAAATTCACCATAAATCTAAATATTTGTCCTAGAGACTTCCATTTCTTTCAAAATGAAGACAAATGATTGAATATTACTATACTGTAAGAATATTAGCTTACAAATGCAGTTTTTGACCATATATGACGAGTTAAAGTTGACCGAATGTCGAATTTTTGTTATATATATTTTTTTATATGCAATTATTTCGGAAATAAGAAAAGCTACAACTTTCAAATATTTTTCGTTTTATTCTACATGAAATTGCGCACATTTTCATATATAAAACTCTATGAAATGGCCTAATATGAAACGGAGCAAATATTCCGAGAATGGGACTTACGCATTTCGGAGATTTGTGGACTTACGCATTTCGGAGATTTGTGGCGGAGAATCCGCGCGCGGGGAGGGAAGAAAGTTTTTTTTTAAAATTCACCATAAATTTAAATATTGTGCTAGAGACTTCGAATTTGTTTCACGATGAAGATAAATTACTGAATATTACTAGACTGTAAGAGTTTTATCTTACAATTGCGTTTTTCGACCATTTCGGTAGAGTCAAATTTGACCGAACGTGGTTTTTTTTTCTATTTATCGTGATTTATATGCAAATATTTCGAAAATGAAAAAAGCTACAACCTTCAACTATTTTTTGTTGTGTTATACATGAAATTGCGCACATTTTCATATATAAAACGTTATGTAACGGCTAATTTAAAATGGTGCAAACATTACCACAATCGCACGTATGATTTTTTCGGAAGAGTTACCGCGCGGACGTAAAGAAAATGTTATTTTTTTCATAAATTCACCATAAATCGAAATATTTTGCTAGAGACTTCCAATTTGTTGCAAAATGAAGGTAAATGCTTGAATATTACTAGAATATAAGCGTTTTAGCTAACAATTGCGTTTTTTCGACCATTTTTTCGGTAGTCAAAATTGACCGAAGGTTGAAAATTTGTCACTTATCATTTTTTATATGAAAATATTTCAAAATTGATAAAAGCTACAACCATGGGTTGTTTTAGTTGTATTGTGCATGAAATTGCGCACATTTTCATATATAAAACTTTATGTAACGGCTAATTTAAAATGGTGCAAACATTACCACAATCGCATGTATGATTATTTTCGGAAGAGTTACCGCGCGGACGTAAGGAAAAAGTTTTTTCATAAATTCACCATAAATCGAAATATTGTGCTAGAGACTTCCAGTTAGTTGCAAAATTAAGTTAAATAATTGAATATTACTAAAATATAAGAGTTTTAGCTTACAATTGCGTTTTTCGACCATTTCGGTAGAGTCAAAGTTGACCGAAGGTTGAAATTTTGGCACTTATCATTATTTATATAAAAATATCTCAAAACTGATAAAAGCTACAATCATGAGTATTTTTTGTTGTATTCTACATAAAAATGCGCACATTTTCATATATAATAGTCCATGTAACGGCTAATTTAAAATGGTAAAAAAATTATGTCAAAGTGACGAAATAATTTCCGAGATGTGTCACAGATACTTTTAGTGCCGCAAGAAAGAAAATTCGCGCTTGCGCGCCTGCGTAACGATTGTAAACAAAACAACACACCTTGATCCGTGAACTCCCAGCATCCCCCAAGGCGCGTGATTCAAGAGTTTTCGGCTGGTAGGCCTAAAAGTATTTTTCCGCGAATTTTTAAAAAAACTTTTGTATGTCGACGTAAAATACGTCCAGTCGGCACCCGAGAGACAAAAAATGTCGACGTAAAATACGTCCAGTCGGCGTTTAAGGGTTAATAGATATCGTCTCGAGGATGGAGACAGGAAGTTGATAAAATATATTCCTTTCCTTGCTACCAACGCAAATCCCTTTAACCTAGCTTTGCTCAGAAGACCCAGGATAACCTCTCTTATGCTATAAAATACACTGCTTTTTTCCTACTCCCGTTTTTTTTTCCTACTCCCGTTTTTTTCCTCGCTCTCGCGAACTTAAAGCCCCGGAGAATTAAGCCGCACGCGGCTCGTCTAGAGAAATGATGCGGAAGAATGAATCATCACTGATTTCAAGGCCGTGCTGGTACTTGTTCGAAATGCAAAAGTATTTGCCCTTATTTGATTACTTTCTGCACAGAGAATAACGAAAAGAAAACGTTTACCTTTATGATTTTGCTTATCCTAATGTTAAGTATGTTTTACACTAACACTTTGTTTTTCTTTTTCTGAATTATTGACTCTTCTATCTTTTGTTATGGATAGAGCAGGGATAGGTTTAGCCTCGTGGCCGGGGGATTTAAAAATTCCTGTTTAAACCTGCGATGTTTGCCAGAGAGAGAGAGAGAGAGAGAGAGCTAGCGCGCATTGTTTCACATAAAAAAATAACACACGAAAATTCCTTTACAACGCGGGATTCGCGATTAACTAGCAATTCACGATATCTTTGTTTTGAAACTTACTCCCTAACCTCTGTTCTTCATGCAATGGCACATAACATTAAAATTTCTCTGTTGATCTGTGGTTTATCAGCCTACACATGATCTCTTTTCTATCGCTATAAAGACAGTCAGATTTTATATATCCCTAACTAGAATAATTAGTTCTACACAAATACTAGAAAATAAAATATAATTTACCTTATTCCTGTTGTGGAGAATTTGGAAACCTAGCTTTAGCTTGCTCATAAAAATATTAAGGAATTCAGATTAGTTTCTTTCGTGATTGTAACAATCGCTACAATGAAATCCTGGTTTAAGTCGCTATTATTCAAAATTCCACCTCATCTCCTCCCAGAAAATACAATTACATTGAAAATTTAGGCCTTGACTAGAGGACGAGGGGTTTGAACAAAGAAAAAAAAAAAGGTTGAAAACTAAACTTCTCAGGCATAAGACCGGGTTTACTGAAGAGGGAGGAATTTACATAAAAGCTGGACTCTAGTTTTGAAGGCACTGTATTTACATAAATTTACAGAGGTCCAGGAACACAAGGGTAATGAACTTCTTTCAGTCCACCTGAACACGTGGGGGGAGCAGCCCGGCCACGTGTTTAGGAAAATTGCATAACAGAGCAAAATTGCAAGCTTCAAAGGAATTACAAGTCCTACCACAGCCAGGGCACAGCGTTTGTCTGCAAGTAGAGGGGCATAGGCATAAGGCAGGGGGCACACGAGGGCGAACTTTACTCACTGTTTTCTCTCACTCAAAAGGCCACTCAGGGGGAATGAAATGACTGGGAAATTTACACAGCAGAAACTATTTCGTGGCTTAAATTCACTAGGGGAATGTTACTAGTATCACAGGGGAGTAATTACAGAATTGAGCCCAGATGGCGAAGGGGAATGAAACACTGCACAAGTTGCCTTGGAAAATGAAATGAAATACAGACAAAGATAAAACAATTCCCTGGTTGAAATGGAATTTCCCTTACAGTACCTTTAGTGATGATGCTGGTAGTCTTCTTCTCTAAGTCTCGACACTATGGACTTTTAAAAATATACTTGGGCTTCCCAAAGCATGGGAAAGCCAGGCCCAGGAGGGGGTGGGGGGGTGGGGGGGGGGGGCAGCGGCATCTGATAAGGGGACAGTGGTTTGACCTCGCCGAGGTCTCGTCGTCTTCTGAGGCTCCTCTCCTGGATTCAAGGCCTTTTAGAGAGGTCGCTCTGTAGGGGGTAATTCCAAGCACCAATGGGAGAAGAGGATAGCTTTTCAAAAGAAAAAGGGAGAAGGGAGAGAATGGGTTCTTTTCCAAGTGGAAGGGGCAACTTGTATAACATAGGTGCATTAAACCTGGGTTAAAGATGATTTTTTTCCTTGGTTCTGCTTAAATCTTGAACAATATATATATATACAAATTTCTTTTTACTGTAATGTAATAGTATAATATGAAGATAAAAGGCTCATAAAACACAAGAGACCCATAAAACACTGTTTGAACGTTGCAACTATATATTTCGAGCACTTCCTTCTGTGCTCTTGATCACTGGCACAGAAGGAAGTGCTCGAAATATATGGTTGCAGCATTAAAATAGTGTTTTATGGGCCTTTTATCTAATCTATCTATCTATCTATCTATCTATCTATCTATTTATCTATCTATCTGTCTATCTATATATATATATATATATCTATATATATATATATATATATATATTAATTTTGTCACTTACACAATTGTTCTGTGCATTAATACAATTACTAACAGAACCTCATTGAAACTGGATGGTATCTGACGGAGATGTTTATTAAAAAATGTTACAACCCTTCCAGGACTAACGTCTTCATCGTCAAGAATCCAGAGGACTGCTAGTCCTGGAGAGCTTGTATCCTGTTTTAAATAAATGTCTCCGTTAGATAACATCCAGCTTCAATGAGGTCCTGTCAGTAAATATGTATATATATATATATATATATATATATATATATATATATATTATATATTGCAAATGTGGCCGTGTGTGTGTATGTGTGTGTGTAAATCTTTAGTTTGGTACGTAATCTTTTGTATGTGGTACGAAGAGATATGGGACTTAAAGAGAAGTTTACATTTCTTACAAAACTAGTTGCCATATAAAGGTAGTTTTTTTTATTGAGCCTTTGACTTTTATTACATAAAAAGAATCCATTTTTCGTTATTTTTTATGGTAATGTCATTTATTGAAAGTGTCGATGAATAATAGAGATTGATTTACAATGAGATGGTGGAAACGCAACGAAAAACGAGAAAGAAACGTATTTAACTTATCTGTAAATGTTAATTATGCCAGTGTGTGTCCCCTTCCATCTCCCCATGTTTACACATGCAAATACCCAATGCCAAATCCAGAACGCAATGGGTCAAAAACCACTTTTGACATCCAGATGTTCCATTACAACTTTTGCCTCGACTGACGCGCGTCAATATTCATTTAAAATTCTGATCGTGATCAAACTACATTTTTGGCTAAACAGGAGTAATGTGACATTTCTAGGAAGGGAAGGGACGGAAAGGGCTCAAGGTGTGGAGGGGTGAATGAATAATTCCAATATCCCTTTCATCAACATAAAGAATGGACAGGAACACTGCGGGCGTCGCTTCGTGCTTCTTGTAATGACATTACGACTTTTGCGTGTCTCCCTCGCAATGCTTGCCCCCAGAGAGAGGGCACGTTTTTGGAGAGAGAGAGAGAGAGAGAGAGAGAGGACGGTTATTTAAGAGCCGAACTTAAGAAGTAGAAACCGGGGTTTTTTTCGATATGCAAATAAAACCTAATGGAATGACAGCAGTCAATATATTTTACAGCATATAGATTATAGATTCGGTGGCCTCAGTGGGAACTGCAGGAATGTATTAAATAAGGGGCGATAATTTTTGCATCGATGAAGGAATGTAAGAAATTGACTTCAAAGAATTGTAGGTATATATATGTGTATATGTATATACATATATATATATATATATATATATATATACGTATATATATATATATATATATATATATATATGTGTGTGTGTGTGTGTGTGTGTGTACTGTTTCGCAAACAAGATTTGGGCCACCAAGTTTAGTATACCTTAGTTTAACCAGACCACATTTCTCTCAGGGTTGGCCCGGAGGATTAGATTTGTTTTTACGTGGCTGGGAACCAATTGGTTACTCAGCAACGGGACCTGCAGCTTATTGTGGGATCCGAACCACATTATATTGAGAAATGAATTTCTAATCACCAGAAATAAATTGTTCTGGTTCCGCATTGGCAACAGCGTGGAGCGAACTTGAGGTACCCAATTGTTAGGCGGGTACGCTACCCACTTGTACGATGAGGAACTGGATTTTTTTTTCTCCATGTGGAATTTCAGACTAACGATTATAGTCCAAACCAGACCCTTGATATTGTTTAGCGTCTCCTCCTCCTATAGTACCTACAACAGGGAAATGCCGTTTTGCAGACTAAAATCAACATCGAAACCTGACTTGGGCAGAACGGGAGTGGACCCACGAGATGATTGCCATGTCAATTAAAAAACCTGTTATCATCGTGTATATGTGCATATTTCTGTGCTGTGAAACTTTCTACTAACGTGCAAAATATTTGTTTGTTGATTTGTTTGGTGTTTTTACGTTGCATGGAACCAGTGGTTATTCAGCAACGGGACCAACGGCTTTACGTGACTTCCGAACCACGTCGAGAGTGAACTTCTATCACCAGAAATACACATCACTCACTCCTCAATGGAATGCCCGAGAATCGAACTCGCGGCCATCGAGGTGGCACGCTAACACTATACCGACCACGCCACTGAGGCGCTTGCAAAATATTTGGACGTGAATTCCACTTGAGATCTAAAAGTTGCTACAAAATTTGCCAAGTGTAGTTTCTCTGTGGAAGTCTCCCACAAGACAGCACCACTGAGCCTGGGATAGCAGAAGCAGAGCAGCGCCATTGACGTTCTGTATAATTATCAGGATTAGGAAGACTTTAAGTGGATTTACTTTGCTTTGATTACTTAGATCGTCATTAAGTGATTTTTTGTGTATCTACTGGATCCTAATTTTGTTACTGTATGATTGTTTCTTCACTCAGCTGCTTTTTCGAGAAAAGGTTGGTGAATCTTAAATATTTTTTTATTTAATTGCATTGAAAGGTTAGTTGAGTAGACTGTTTTGAGTTCTTATTTTGAAAATTCATTAAAGTAGATTAAGTCACTTATATGCTAATGTTTTATGGGCGTACTTAAGCCAGAGTAATCAGTTGTAACAGGTTTTCAGATGACCCTCAAAATTACATATCGGAAAAATTTTACATACTGCCCTGTCGAGTATATCCACACTGCAAGCGCTTTCTCTCCAAAAAAAATAGTTTGACAGTAAAAATCTTTGAGCCTCTGTTTCAGTCGTTGATATACTACACACACACTATATACTACACACACACACACACACACACACACACACACACACACACACACACACACACACACTCACACATATATATATATATATATATATATATATGTATGTATGTATGTATGTATGTATGTATGTATGTATGCATGCATATATATATATATATATATATATATATATATATATATATATATACTTGTGCGTTCATACTTATTTATAAGTAGATACGTATATATATGTATGTATGTCTGCATATATATATATATATATATATAATATATATATATATATATATATATATAAATTCTCGATAGAGGTTTAGGCACTTTCAGATAAGCTCAAATGTGCGTTTGAGACTTGAATAATGAGTTAGTTGCCTAGTGATTAGTCAGCCGTGGTTGGTAAAGCCAGCTCAGAAAGCAATGCATCCTTCAACATTATCTTAAAGGAATATTGGTTTCAACCTCCCACTGCAGACCCCACACCGCAGCAGTAACTGATCATGATACAGAGGCAGTGACGTGGCTCTATGGCTGTAGAAAAAAAAACAGCAGACCGGTCACTGTCACATTCATATTTCAACTGCTGAACTATGAATGAATTCCCTGTTCTGTTCAGCTTCTGCATAAATAGCCACTTCATGCACCTACACTTGTAATATGCTCATCAACGTCGTGTTGAATCCCCAACACACACTCCGCTATCCACTCGTATCTTTAATGTTCTATCTTATCATCGTCGAAGCCTTCCTAAGTCTTCCTCGCATTCTACCCTTATCACATCTGTATTATAAACTGCTTCCATCTCAAGATACTCGGATTGATACTCTCTCATACTCTAATGTTTCTACAATTTTGAATATCTCCATATTTTGCACCCTATCAGTTCTCACACCACATATACTAAACAATAGTTCAGCTCACCAGCTTAAACATTGAACATTTACAGTAACCCTTGGTAGAGTTACCTAAACTTATCCTTCATTCATTCCAACCTTCTCTTCCATAGAAAATATGAGTCTTTTGCACACACTCCACTACCTGTCTTGCTTCACCCATGCTGCGACGCCTCTTCTTTCATTGTATTTACTCTCAAATGCTCAAAGAAATCAACTAACTCCTTCTTTCTAACATTCCTATTAGAAGTCAATGCAGTGCATTCCTGGCTCTAACTAGCCTGCTGCATAACCTAGACTGTATGACCTAACTTACGTGTCCTCTGAACTTTTTCTCATTGCAAACACTTTCAGGCACAATAATAGCCTCTGCTGTTTCTTTTTATTATCCCCAAATTTTGCATTTTCATGCAACATGACTGCTTTTCTTATCCCACAACGTTGCGCCAACAGTTGTATTCCTTTCACAGACTTCCCGCTTCACTACATCCATAAAGACATTCAGAATCCACAGAGACATAACACTCCCTTTTGACAGACTGAATTCCATACCAAACCAGTCGCTCTCATGCTTACCTATTCAAATGCGTGCTTCACTTGAATATTTATAAATTTGATTCACTCTGGAACTCATTTTCTATACCGCACATTCTCTGGCCTCCATGCGAATACTCTCTCTCTCTCTCTCTCTCTCTCTCTCTCTCTCTCTCTCTCTCTCTCTCTCTCTCTCTCTCTCAAGTGAGTGGAATTATAATGATAACTCAACGTGAAACACCTTTTTCATACTTAAGAACAAGAACAACAACGGCAACAACAACAACAAAGTAGTTTATAGGCTTATTCACTGAGTAAATGAAAATGTCATGGTGTATGTGACAAAAATTCATGCATATGCACACACAACATATAGTTGGTGGGGTAGCCTTACGGATACCTTCTACATTAGCATTCAAAGGAGCAAGAAGGCTTTTCCCAACTTCAAACCCAAGATACTGCACAGTTGCCTTGCCAAACTCACTCTTCTCTAGGTTGACTGTTGGTCCTGCTGCTTGTAGTTTCTTGAAAACTTTCCTCAGAATCTTCAGATGTTCTTCCCACGTTCTAGAGTAAAACAGGTATACACCTACTCCTTCTATAGATCCTAGCAGTTGATCCATCACTCGTTGAAATGTTGCAGGTGCATTCATCAGACCAAACGGCAGAACAGTATACTGATACAGTCCAAAAGGAGCAATAAAAGCTGACAACAACTTAGCATTCTCATCTAAGGGAATTTGATAATATCCTTTCAACAAGTCTATCTTGGAAACAAACTTGGCTTGCCCAATATTATCAAGTAACTGATCTATAAGAGGCAAAGGATAATTGTCAGCCACACTGATGGAATTCAGTTTCCTATAATCAGTACACATCCTAAATGAACCATCTGGTTTCTTCACTAACACACATGGAGAACTAAAGTGACTTGAACTGGGTTCTGCTAATCCATGTTGCAGCAAATACTCAACTTTCTTCTTCAAAACAACTCGATGATAAGGTGAAAAGCGATAGGCTCTTTGCTTGAAAGGTTTTCCATCTTCTTGAATCTTTATCTCATGCTTGGTCAGATCATTACTTCAAGGCACATCTGCAAAAATTTCTGGGAAACTTATAATTACTTTACTTAAGTTTTCTCCTTGTTCAACACTCAGATGTTTCAACTTCTCCAAATTTTCCAAAATTGAAGAATTATTCATCTTGCTTTCAGCTCCCAATTGGTAGCCATCATCGTCTTCTGTAGATGAAGTTGTTAGTGTTATTTACACAGTTTCAGTTTTAGTTTCTGAGAAATAAGGTTTCAAGAGGTTCACATGTATCTTCCTTTGTCTTCTTCTTTCTGGTGTTTCAATCACATATGTTCTATCACTTAACTTCTGAATTATTTTGTAAGGACCTTGAAATTTATTAGTGAGGGGAAATCTCTTGACAGATAAGAACACTAAAACTTGTTGACCAACACTAAAACTTCTTAGCTTAGTCTTAATCATATCTCCTTTTCATTTTCTCTTGACTCACTTTCAAGTTTTCTAAAGAGAATTTTCTAATCTCTTTCAACCTTTTCCTTAAGTTCTTTACATATTCACCTTGGCTTTCCTCTTGGTTTTCTTCCCAGTTTTCTGCAAGAATCTTCAACGGTCCTCTCACATCTCTTCCAAATATCATTTCATTAGGTGAACATCCCATACTTCCTTGATAAGCATTCCTAACTTCAAACAACAGTAATGGTAAACCAACATCCTATTCTCTTCCTGACTCAGAACAATACTTTGTCAGCATACTTTTCAATGTCTGGTGGAACCTTTCTAAGGCGCCTTGAGTCTCTGGATGATAAGCAGTGGATAACTGTTGTTTCACTCCTAACAAATTCATCACATCCTGGGATAACTTTGAAGTAAAGTTTGTTCCTGTCACTTTGTACTATTTCTGGTACACCAAACTTTGAGAAAAACTCCAAGTTTTTCAGCAACTATCTTGTCAGATATGTTTCTAACAAGGATCGCTTCTGGATATCTTGTCACAGGACACATTAATGTTAACAAATACTCACTTCCTTTCTTTGTCTTTGGCAGCAGTCCAACCACATCTATAATCACTTTGCTAAAGGGTTCTCCTCTAACTTCTATAGGTTGTAAGAGGGCTTTCTTGATGGTTTCATTCGGTTTTCCAGCTATCTGGCAGGTATGACACTCACGACAAAACCTGCCAACATCTTTGTTAAGTCCAGGCCAGAAAAAATATTTCATGATCTTCTCCACAGTCTTCCTGATTCCCATATGTCCAGACTCATGAGCTACTGCTACCACTTGCTTCCTCAGTGGATATGGAATCAAAATTTGATTATATTCGCCCCATACAGCATCTCCTGGTATATCTGTAGGTCTATACTTCCTCATCAGCAAACCTTCCTTCAGATAATAACAGGTAGGAGTTTGTTGCATCTCTTCTCGATCAACAACTCTGAAGAACAAATCAGTTAACAGTGCATCCTTCTTCTGCAAGTCCATTAGTTTCTCTCCTGTCACGACCAACTTCAAGGGTTGAATTCTCAATATCTGCTAACTCGGCTACTGTAGTTTCACTACTGTCTTCAGGAACACTTTGACTACTCGGAGTCTCTTCAGGAACATCAGGTTCTTCTTCTTTGTCGTCGTCGTCTTCTTCATGGGAAATCTCTTCTTGGTCATCACTATGGGAAACATCACTTCCCTGGAACAATTCTTCTAAGCACAAAGATCCTTCACATGATCCTTCTTGGGTGTGTAAATCCTCAGTTTCTTCACTTGCAATCGTAGTCCTCTTCATACTTCTGGTAGTTACACAACTAGGAAACAGGTGGGGGTTATTCTTCTCCAACTCTACTGTAGGACTAATCCTCAATGGTTTGTCTGTCACTACAGGGCAAGGAATAAATGGCACACCTCCAACTTCATTCCCCAACAGAACATGTACACCTTCCACAGCCAGTGAGTCCTTTACAGCAAAATCAACATTCCCTGTCACCAATTCACATGACAGGTGTAAGCGGCATATAGGAGTTACTTCCTCTCCTCCTATACCCTTCAAAATAACTGAATCTCCTGTGAGACTCTTCTCCAACTGAGGGTGAGAACCACGTGCTACCACACTATGGTTACTCCCTGTATCATGTAATATCTTGACTGGTACCTGCACACTTCCTCCTTGAGTTGACAGCATACCCTCATAGATATATAATAATAATAATAAGAATAATAATAATACTTTATTAAAAGTAATGGCTACTTCAGCAGTGTTACACTTGTAGAGATTCTTCTCTATTTTGCGAATAGCGGCCTTTTCGGTGCTACTTAAACAGGCTAGTAGAGCGCCTATAGAGGTCATGGTAAAATACAGGGTCAAAATAGGTGTATATATTTGAATTTTACAGATAAACTATGATACCATAGTCATCAAAGTCATTAACGATTTTCTCTCTCTCTCTCGTTAATGAATTTGATGACTATGGTATCATAGTTTATCTGTAAAATTCAAATATATACACCTATTTTGACCCTGTATTTTACCATGACCTCTATAGGCGCTCTACTAGCCTGTTTAAGTAGCACCGAAAAAGCCGCTATTCGCAAAATAGAGAAGAATCTCTACAAGTGTAACGCTGCTGAAGTAGCCATTACTTTTAATAAAGTATGCTTGAGAGAGGGTCTGCTTCCTAAGTACAATAATAATAATAATAATATCCTTTATTTCAGCTTGGGGCCATATACATTGAATATACAAAATACAGACAGTAACATACACAATCTAGATACATGAGACATGATAAAATAGAAAAAGAAAATGAATAATCGGCACTTATCCACAAAATAGCTGAGGTAGCATAAAAGCTAGTAATCATAATACTGGTAATAACAGTAATAATATTGGTGAGGAAAAAAAATATGTATTGAGAGTAATAACAGTTAGTGCACATATTATATAACTTAAATTTCAACTAGAGACCTTAGGTGGTTACAGTAGTCAGGTCCAGAGGGCTAAATACATAAATTGAATGTAAAAAAAAAACTTTAACTTGATAGTAATCACAGTAATAATGAAAAATTAAAGTATCAGTAATAAATATAATAATGACAAAAACTGCAGATGACATCTTGCCAATACAGAGATTAAGTCCTTTAGGGGACAAAGGCCTCATTTTCCCATCTCTCCCACAATTTAGATTTTCCTCTTGCTTCACTCCTTAGGATGCTTTGTATGAGCGAGTTGCTGCTGTTTCTCACTCGGGTTACCAGACTGGACATTGTTCGCCTAACAATGATTTTTAAATTGTTCAGGTGGTTTTCTATGAACATCTGTGTGGCGGAGTGGTAGCAGGGAGTGTTTGTGAGGCGTCTCAGAATGTCATTGTGCACAACAGTGATGCGTCTCATGGTCTCTCGGGTATATTTCGTCCAGAGGGAACACCCATAGATACTGTAACAATACGAGCGGAAGAGCAGCAGTTTCACGTCTCGGTGACAGAAGGCAAACCTCCTTGCAATCATGTTGCCAGCTGCACATAGTTTACGACGCCTCTGTTCAATGTCTGCCATATCATTTAGGTCGTCCGTGATAATGTGACCCAAATACAGAAATTCGTGCACAAATTCCAGCCGATGGTTTCCAAGGGAAATTTGAGGTTCTGCAATATGCTTAAGCGATCTTGGGAGCAGCGACATGCACTGGGTCTTGGTTTCGTTGTAGATTATATCAAATTCCTCTGCATATTGGCGGCAAGTGTCGATGAGTCGTTGGAGACCTTGGACTGACTGGGAAATCAGAACCATATCGTCGGTGTAACAGAGGTGGTTTATAGTAGTTTCATTGACGGTGCATCCGATTGGGAGTGAGTTCAGTTTGACATTCAAGGCATCTGTGTATGTATTAAACAGGTATGGAGAGAGAATGCCCTCTTGCCGAAGCCCGTTTAGGGAGCCAAAGGTGTAAGATAATGCGTTACCCCATTTGGCACAGAATTGCTGTGTGGAGAACCAGCAATGTAAAATTCCAATTAGATACAGGGGTGTGCCCCTTTTATGCAGCTTCAGGAAGAGCTTCAGGTAGTTTACTCTGTCAAATGCTTTTCTCACATCTACAAAACTAAGGAAAACAGGAGAGGCTGGTGATAGATAGTAGTTCAGCAATACTTTCAGTATGTAGATGCAGGTGTCGGTTGAGTGGTTTGCTTTAAACCCGAACTGGTTGTCAGTGGTGTGTAGAAAGGGGAGAAGTCTCACTAGAAGAACAGACTCAAGTATCTTCGATGTGATCGTTGTGATTGCAATCGGCCGGTAGTTGCCAGGGTCAGCTGCATCCTTTAGCTTGTTTTTGATTAATGGTATCAAGTGAACTAAGAGTAGGGAGTCTGGAAGAAACCAGTGAATTATGCACGCATTGAATAGGGCAGCTAGCAAAATGTAAATTATCAGATGGCAGAATTTGAAGGCCTCTGCAGGAAGACCATCACAGCCGGGCGATTTATTATTAGGTAGGCTTGTTATGGCATCGCTGATGTTACCTGGCGTAATACGGTCTGCAAAATGAATTTGAATGTTGTCAGTAAGGAGGTTATCTACATCCCTTTGGGAATCTTGATCATTTATGCAATTCAGGATATTGTTGAAGTGATCGCCCCACATACTTGCGATAGCTTCGTCTCCGACTGCTTCCCCTACTCTCTGATAGCTTTTTAGTTTTGGGATTTACGGACTGGATATCTTTCCAAAGACGAGGATAATCACCAGATTCTAAGTTTCTAGACATTGCATCGGCTATTAGTTGTTTTTCATTTAACCTGCAGTGCTTAAGAGCAAGTTTGAACTGCGCTCTTGCCTGTCTCATTAGTAATGCAGTGTGCCCTTCCCTGGGGCTACCATTTTGCCTCCACAGTAAAAACATTTCTCGTGAGTATGTATACAGATCTTTAACTAAGTCATTCCATCCAGGTATATTACGAGAATTACCTTGACAAAATCTGTAGGCAGTCCTGCCCGAAGCAAGCATAGCGGAGATTATGTTCGAATAGAATTCCTTCAGATCCCCCCCTGTGGTGGTCATTTCTACAATTTGTGTTAGTACAAAGTAAGGCGTCTGCCGGTTGAAATATTGACCGCAACCTGGTTTCTGTGGTCGCCCTAAAGTATCTGGTTTTCTGTTGGTTTTTAAAATCCCAGTTTACTGCTGGTGGGCGAACAGTTAGGGGGTTCACGGTAGGGAGGGATGGGGTACTGAATGACACCTGTAATGGGATGTGATCGTAGCCCGTTGCAAGATCATAGCGAATATTGCAGGTCATAATAGAATCATGAAGTTGTGGAGATGTGGTGCAGTGGTCCAGCCAGGAAGTTGTAATAGCGTCCGCTCTATTATGTACATATGAATAAGAGGAGGGAGGGAGGAGCATTACATTGTTAATTTGGAGAGCATGATTTTGACAGAAGCGAGTAAGTTCATTATAAAATTGTTTTGTGGGGTGAGAATTAAGGTCCCCTATTATACAAATATGATCAGCAGGAGAATCATGAATAATACTGTGTAACTCCCCTAGGATCATGCAGTAATGATCAAAATTATTGTTATTTTCCCATGGCATATAAACATTAATAATTAGGATTTTAGAGTTCCCTACTGTCACTTGAAGCCCAGCAATCTGTCACTCCTGTAGGTCATCACCTTCATCATATTGTCTAACGATTTGTGCCACAGGAAAGAAAGGCCCCCTTTTGGGCGACCGGCTATGATTTGATCTGTAACTTGCATTGATGAAGTCGAGAAGGTTTTGAAGTCTTCATGAATTAAATCGCAGATGGCAAGGTCATGTGGCCAGAGGAGCGTTTCTTGCAATGCAATGATGCCTTTGAAGTTTTTGCAGACCATGTTTAGGAGAGGAATTCCAAGAGATTATGTTTAATATATCCATGGCTACTCACGAAGATGGGAGATGAATGCGCTGATCATTTGGGTGGATGGGGGGTTAGCCAGGGGGAGTGGGCAGTCACTCGCCGTGGGGGGTTGACTGCCACTTGCGGTGGAAATGACCCTGGTTGGAGTGTCAGTAAGTTCCCGTGGGGGTGGTTGATCCCGGATTAGTTTATATCTTGAAACTAATATATTAGGAACGAAATTCTCGCTTTTAAGAACGTCAAGGTGTTGAAATAGGCAGGTAATCCTGTAAGCCACTTTATGTTTAATCTTGCATGGGAGTTCGTGAGAGATGAGTGGGTCAGAGCCAGTGAGAAACTTGACTCTCTCCACTATGGCATCTAGCGTCACCGATGAGCGCAGATTGTGAATTACTACGTGACATCTCTTCTCAGGTGTCGGGGGAGGTGAAACACGAATGTTGGGCTCCGGTCCAGCGGCCAAGCGGGAGGTTCTTCTCTTCTTTCTGCTTGTTTGTATCTGCCAGCTGCCAGACCCCTCATGATCAGTTTCATCTGCATCTACGATGGAGGGTTGGGGGGGAGAGGTAGGGTGGGGAGGATTACGAGGGCTAGTAATCATCACTGGAGATATATCTTCCACCGGAGGCACTGGGGAGGGAGAAGAGGTTGGGAGACCAACAGTCCCCTCGAAACGGTCTAAAGGTGACGGGGGCACTTCCATGTTGCTGGGAGGCATTCGTAGGAGTCTGGTGGCTATCTGTGCGATTGTCTATCGATCCCTGCACTCCTTTGATAGCATCCCAGATCTGTGTGAGGTTATTTGTTTCCACTGTTTTAAGACTGTTTAGGGATTCCTGTAGTCATTTGATCACGTCCCAGATTCTTGATAATTTATCATTTGTCTCCTCAATTTTTTCCGAGTTTTTTCCAATTATTTCTGAGAGAGATTTTGCTGTTTGGAAGGCTTTTTCTGCCTTGTGGTATACCTCAGGTAGGCTTAGGTCAGCAGGCCCCTTTGGAGGCAGATTGTAAGGGTCATCGGCGTAGATTTCCACCGAGCAGGTCCTTAGCCACTTAGTGATATACAATATTTTTTTGTGAGAGGACAAGTTCTTCGCGGATTGCTCCTTGATAATGTTCTCTGGTATCAGATCTTTGCATTTCGTATATGCAACGTTGATTTCCTCATCGGAGAAGGCATCACTGACAGATTGTATAGCGGACTCGACGTCGGAACGGTTCGATTGGTATTGTTTTTAGAAAAGACAATTGTTCACGAGTACGAAACTTGTGTGTGGGGCACAGGCACCGGTAGGTGCGAGGGTCACTTGCGCAACGGTTGGAGGTTGGTCGGGTGACATTTTTGCGGTAAGGAAGGGGTCAAGCACTAAGACATACACTGCATTCTTTTACCCATTTCCCAGGACCAATAGGCCTCGAGTAGCTGTGATTTGAAAGATTTCTAAGGCACTGATTGGAGCAGAAAGAATATTAGTATATCTGCAGTTGCACAACACTTTCCGGCTTACACGCCGGGTATTACGTGGAGACACTAATAACACATTGCTTACTATGAGAGGTATAGTCACCAAGGGCGAAAACCCCTTCTTTTCTGTGAAGAAACGCGAGAGACACCTCCAACACGTCCGCCCCCACACACACACACCAGCCTCCACACTGCTAAGCCACTCATTGCTTGAGGTAACATTTCCACCAGTTGCTAAACATTCAGCTTGTTTAGTTTCATTCTTCTCTCGAGTTTGATTCTTTCCCATGCTGCTCTTCATAGTTTGTTTCACCTGGTCACCATTCACTACTTGACCAACTGGCTTTGACAGCTGTTGATTCCGGTAACACTCTTGACTGTAGTGTCTTACTCTTCCACATTGAAACAGACAACATTAAGTTTCTGTAACTGTCTTAAAAAATTGGATGAGGATTTCACATTAGTTTGCTGAGGTATATTACCTTGTGTACTCTTGGTAGTATCACTTGTAGGTTTCCCATTAAATTTGTTCTTAAAAAATTGGATGAGGATTTCACATTAGTTTGCTGAGGTATATTACCTTGTGTACTCTTGGTAGTATCACTTGTAGGTTTCCCATGAAATTTGTTCCTGTTATTTGGATAAGACTTAAAACCTGGGCGTTGTTGACTCTGGTACTTGACATTGTAATTGCGTTTGCTACTAATTATATTGTAATCTTCACTCAGTGTAGCAGCTTTGTCAAGTTTCTTAATCTCTCTCTCTCTCTCTCTCTCTCTCTCTCTCTCTCTCTCTCTCTCTCTCTCTCTGTCTGTCTGTCTGTCTCTCTCTCTCTCTCAAATAGGCTCTTATATGTTCAGGAATTCCCTTAAGCTACTGTTCAGGAACAAGTAATTCTTCTAACTCATCATCAAAAGTTTTAACTTTAGCAGCTTCTAACCAACGTTTAAAACACCTTCTCACTTTGTACGCATAATCTAAGAATGTTCCTTTCTCATCTTTTCTTAAATTTCTGAATCTTTCATTGTAGTACTCTGGGGTCATCTGGTAAACTTGTAGCACACTGTGTTTAAGTACCTTGTAGTATTTACACTAATCAGCTGTTAAGGCTTGATAAGCACTTCTCCCTTTTCCAATTAAGACACTTTGTAGCAAAACTGACCATTTATCTTCTGCCCATCCCACACCCGAAGCCACTTTTTCAAAGTGATCAAAAAACTCATCTGGAGCTTCTTCAGTAAACTTAGGGATTAACTTCTGTACTCTTACTACATCAAATACAGGGTCTTGATTACCTTGGTTAGGGTTAGACAGTGTCACAGGTATTGTGGATCTAGCTCTTATCAATTCCATCTCCCTTTCATGTCTTGCGATTTCTCTTTCCTCTTTTATCCTTTCTCTTTCCTCTTCTGCTGCTTTTTCTTCTTCTCTTTCTCTTCTTTCTTGTTTTTCCCTGTCTATTCTTTCTCTTTTAGCTTGCATTTTCAGCTTAATCAAATTCTCTTCCCCTTCAATGCGTCTAAGTTCTAACTCTGCATCACTTTTCTCTTTCTTTTCTGCTTGCTTATTCATAAGATCAGCACGTGCTACATTCAACAACTCTTGAGCCAATTCTAACTCATCTTCATCAGTTATTCTACCAGAGTCTATCAATGATTCCATAGCAATACATCCTGCTTGTGCCTTTACCATACTAGTAGACGCACAACCACCACATGCCACTGCTAAAGCGCTCCACTGTGCTTTAGTCAGAGTGGTTTCAGATAAAACTTGGATGGAAGGGGCTGCTAAAAATTCCTGAACCTTGAACTGAGCCATTTTCCACTAAGTTATCAACTTACAATTCAATACAACAAATGCAAAACAAAGCTATATGGTCACTCTCCTAACAAATTATATCCCTAACACCACCAGTATATACTAGAGTGATAATGAAATCTGTTTTCCCGGGTCTCTGGGCACCATTAATATTTGGGGGGAAAGTAGCCAAGTATCTGGTTACTACACCTACCATTCATTGATTGTTATCTCACAACAGCCAGACACCTGAACCCTCATCACAGGTACTAAACGACTGAATACTCTAAAGGCAACAGTGATCCCTTAACAACTTACCAGTATTGCAGAAAATCAGACTAAGTTCATCAAAACAGGTGTGAGGTAATCTCGTAAGCAATCAAATTAATCAAAGGGCATCACTCCATCAACAACTTTAAAAGTCAAAGTATTTCCCTGATTTCAGAAGTCTAAGTACTTCCCTGGTTTTAAGTCACTTCAAATAAATTGAAGGAAAACAGATCATTTACCACTCTATGCTTCTACCTAAGCAAATCATAATTATATGCATGTATACTGGTGAGAAATGAAATACTTATAAAAATTTTAAATGCAAAAATTTATTATCAAATTCAAAATTATAAGTGAAATTCACAATATCAGGGAAAATAACTGTTACTTGAAAAAAAGCAAAGTTTAATTAATTCTTGAATCAAATAAGTAAAATTAAATCAAAATTAATTTATCACAAAATTCAAGACAATATATTCAATCAAAATTCAAAAGTGTTAGGCAATAATTAAAATTTGGAAATTAATTCACAAGTGCTAAACAACAATAAAACAAACACAAAACACAAAAATTTGCAATGCGTAAAAATGCAAATCTTTTCACTCAAACCATTAGTTATTAGTTCTCTAAACCATCATAACCAATAGTTATTAGTTTCTTACCAAACCACTGACTATTAGTTATTAGTTGCAACTAATAAAAATATAACATACTTTACCTTCTTGGTATACCAATTTTCTTTCTTTGCTGCAGCTTGTTCAAAAATTCACCACAATTCACAAAAATAGGCGCCGTTATACACTAATATAATGATTGTTCAGATTCCACAAAAACACTAAATAATACTAAATAAACTCTAAGGAATATCAAATCTGAAATGTACAAGTTACAAGTGACCATTCAGTAAGTATGAAATCGTTACATCACTTTAAAATCAAAAGTGCCGTGCGATAGAGAGAGAGAGAGAGAGAGAGAGAGAGAGAGAGAGAGAGAGAGAGAGATGTCTGAACGCAACGTGGTTCTAAGATGCAATGAAAAACTTCTTCTTTGTATGGGTACTTCAAGAGCCTGACGGGTTCAAAACGTTCTGAGCATGCGAAAGATGATGTAATGCTTCCAGAAGCTTCTAATAGTGACGTAACTTTACAGACAAATGGTGAAATCTGCACGTGGCATTAGGCAAAGATGAACGCGTACGAAACGAGTATACATTCATGTACGTACCAGCTCAACAAAGACACGTACCCGATCGAGACAGAAATCGAGCGATAATTAAGATTGACATGTTTTTTACAAACAACACGGAGACAGAGAGCTCCCTTAATCTAGAGGCGATGAAAAGTAATGAAAACCATTCTATCTTGGAACGGACAAAGCAAATCTCTCTCTCTTTCTTTACTACATTATAATTATTATATTCTTTTACAATATGTTATGCGAAATCTGAACACACATTTTAAACATCCTACAACTCTAAGGCTAGCTAAGGAATCTGAAAAATGTTGCAAAA
>NC_061102.1:52424519-52429519 GCF_015104395.2 Macrobrachium nipponense | reverse complement strand
TCTTCGAGTCCATGAGCCGACGAATTTCTTATCAGCTTATAAATTCCCCTTCTGTTAATGTGTATGAAAATATATTAATTCCGTGGTACTGCGAATTAGTTATTAAAGGACATTTGTAGCTTAATGTTTATATATATATATTATATACATATCTATATATATATATATAATATATATATATATATATATATATATATATATATATATATATATATATATATATATATATATATATATATATATATGTATATATATATATATATATATATATATATATATATATACATATATATTTATTTACGTGAATGGCTGTCTTGGACGTGTTTATATGAATTAAATATTAAGCCTGGGTGCAAGAGTCTGCCACAACTCACATACGTAAGGATATTAAGTAAGAATGAAGCGCTTTGACTTACCTTGTGTTAGAAAACTGTTTACTTAGCTAAGGTCGCCATGGAAAATCAGCCAGTTAGATCTTAATTAAGTTTATTTACAAAAAAAAAAAAACATTGAACAGCCAAAGACAACTGAATGGCAGATAGGCCACGTGGAGAGGGCACAGCGTAGTGTTAAATTACTCTATTATTCACAATAATATGAGAGAATGGCAAAATTCACAATCTATACAAGGCTAGTTTCCAAACTTTATGATATCTTCTAAGGTAATTAAGCGCTGACAAGGAGGCAGGGATGCACGGAACCGGCAGTTGAAAATCTGGAAATGAATTCCAGGTTATACACAACATAAAACAAAGACTTCTCGCACAACATTTATGACTAATGCACTATGTCGGGGAGTTATCCTTAAATAACACACAATGCTGATAATATGGGGAGAGATCTAATGCTTAAGTTGAAATGAATAGCTTAATGAAGATCTTCGTTGATCTGGGACAAGTGACAATGGAAGCACGTGCCTGCTAGGCTAAATGAAAGAAGGTTCGTTAGAGAAGTGGAAAATTTAATTTGAAAACGTGGGAGAGTTAGTTGGACTCAGAGCAAAAGAGCTGGCTACATGAATGTGACTCAGACATACCTGGATGCCTTATGGAGTGTAGCTTAATATGAGGAGATGGCGTCCAAGTCCTGGGGGCGCGCCAGAGAGCGCCTTTGTTAGGCCTATATGGAAGGCTACGTCGGACGTGTGTCCGTGATGGGAGACTGAGCAGGACTGAGAGTGAATCAGGGCACGGATGATTTTTGTAGGGGTAGTCCGCCCCCCGTCACCACGTTGGCAGGTCATTCTGGAAACAGACATACAGCAAGCAACAAGGTCAAGATAAAATAGGTCTTAAGACTAGGCCTAGGAAGTACCTACCTAGCTGCCCACTTTCCCTAGTGTTACGTCCCTAGTGCTTAACGAATTACTACCTTCCTGCACTAGCTATGAATCGACAGGAATTCCTATCTCCTTGTCTGGCTTGGTCTATGCTGATTTCCCTAAATCCCCCACCAAGTCAGCTAATGTTGGGGGTAAGATGGCTGCCGCTTCTAGCTTAATTTTAATTCTTAAATACTGGCGAGGCGAGGCGAGGAAAAAACGTAAATATATACATATATAATATATATATATATATATATATATATATATATATATATATATATATATATAATGCACCTTCACATTGGTCCTGTGGATGGATAAATTTCGAAAGTCTCTGGATCACCTCATATTTTTCTTGTGAGGGTCTTTTATATCTCTCTCTCTCTCTCCTCTCTCTCTCTCTCTCTCGTCTCTCTCTCTCTCTCTCTCTCTCTCTATATATATATATATATATATATATATATATATATATATATATATATATATATATATATAATCTTATTCCATGAAAAATATTAATGTAAAAAATAAAATGAAAGCACATTATCTGTAGTCAACCTGAAACTGCCGTGAAATTTCTTTCATTAATTTGTCAGTGGCTTTTCTCAAAACCGGGACTCATGGCTGTTTTGAAGTAGTATGTTCGTGCTTACGTTTGCGTGTTATGTGCACGATGCCATTACTTGTAAAATATTTCATATGAACAAATCACGGAGTGTTTCTTGGTGCGTCACGTGGACCTAAACAATTTGCAGGAAAAGTTGGTCACTTCGGTGTGGCACGTACCGCACTAGGGCATAAGGCCAATGTTATCCTTGCTCCCAAAATAACCATATGAAACCATGATCTTGCAGCTTAATAAAGATGTCAGTTTAAAATAACACACACACACACACACACACACACAAACAAGCTCCTCAGTGGCGTGGTTGGTATGGTGTTTGCTTCCCACCTCGGAGGTCGCTGGTTCGATTCTCGGCCATTCCTTTGAGGAGTGAGAGAGGTGTATTTCTGGTGATAGAAGTTCACTCTCGACGTGGTTCGGAAGTCACGTAAAGCCGTTGGTCCCGTTGCTGAATAACCACTGGTTCCATGCAACGTAAAAACACCATATAAACAAACAAACACACACACAAACACAAGGAGAATGCGAACCAAACTCTTACGATAGTGAAAGTTACGCTGCTTTTCTTTACCTTGTTACATGGTCACTGTAATAGCATTTCCTCTCCTGCCTTTGTTTTCACAAGCGCTCACTTCTCAATACGTAACGCTTCAAGGGATCAGATATTCTGAATATCTAAATTAGCATTCACGTATACTGGTATTTCTAAGTCATCCCAGTAAGTAATGATAGATTAAAGAGGACTTTGAATATCTGAAATATTGTGTGAAGAACCTTCAAGAGAGGAATAAAGCCCACCTAACTTGACCCGTTATTCTAATGATTAGAAAATTTCAAATAATTGAAGGATTGAGTGATTAATTACTCGCAAGGCTTTCTTTCAAAAGCAGCAGAAAGCTGGGTGAAGGTCATATGTCTTGTAATGCTCTTTTCCATAATTGTTTTTTTTTTTCATTTCAAATTATGTGTGTGTAAATAAAACTGTCACCGATAGGGGGGTAGTGCTGTCAGTATACCTCGTGCCGTGCGTTGTAGGCATTACTTAAGGTTCTCTGCAGTATGTCTTCAGTCCCTAGCTGCAACCCCTTTAGTTTCTTTTACTGTACCATCTTTCATATTCTCTTTCTTCCATAGACTTTCCACCCTCTCTTAACAATTGAGTCACATTGCAACTGCTTTGAGGTTTGAGGTTTTCCTCCTATTAAACCTTTCAAACCTTTTTACTGTCGATTTCCCGTTCAGCGTTGAATGGCGTCTTAGGTCCCAACGCGTGGCCTTTGGGCTAAATTCTATATTCAGTAAATAGAATTTTTGAATATAGTTCTGTAAATCTCCAGATCCTTAGATGAAGCAAAGATGGTCTTGTGGTTTGGTTTACGTCATCCCAAGAAAAAGAAATAAAACCCAATAAGCCTGTCGTACGTATTACTGTTATGACACCTTATTTGAATAAGCTTTGCAATAGTAAGTATATGAAACAGTTACACAGCATTTTTCTCACTTTTAGAGATAAAAATATTACTTTGCTTATACATGAAATAGAAACCCTTCTAACAAAACAAATTATTCCTTCTTTTGAAGATCTGCTGTGTGCCGCAGACTATAACGTAACCATGTGGATATTTTATTTTTGATTATCTTTTTAAGGTCATTCTTCTGACATATCGTCGAGCAAAGTCATGGAGACAAAGAAACTCCCTAAAAATGAATAATTAATTAAACAGTTTCATTACGTAGATAAATACACCGAGAATCACTGGTGACAGAATGTTTTGCGGAAACTTTCATCTAAACAATAAATATTAAGTTTGTTTGAAGAGTTTAGTGTAACGGCATTGTCATGGAGAATGATTGTTAATTCGAAAGAAGAAATCTATAATTTGATAGGTTGAACAGTTGATCGTCAGCAATAATATATATATATTATATATATATATATATATATATATATATATATATATATTATTTTGTTGTTGTTGTTATATATATATATATATATATATATATATATATATATACAACAACAACAACAACAATAATAATAATAATAATGATAATAATAATAATAATAATAATAGTAATATTTTTCCCGGCCATTCTTCCGACAGCTGGATGATGAGGTGGTCACTGTTGCCACTTACGTGGGCCTTTGTTTTTGCAATAACTTCATTTGGTGTGCTCGGTGGGGGTAACAATGGACCTTTACTTTGTTAATTGGATCCCAGCTGCTCTCTATACCATATTTCTCTTACATCAGTTGACTTTTTCGTACATATACAAACTTGCAGAAACATATATATTGTGTGTATATATATATATATATATATATATATATATATATATATATATATATATATATATATATATATATATATAAAGTCATCTTTGTTTCATCTAAGAATCTGGAGAATTGCATAACAGTGCACTAAAGGCATTACTTAAGTTCTATGCAGCCTCCCTTCGGCCCCTAGTTGCAACTCCTTTTAGTCCTTTTACTGAACCTATGCTCATATTCTCTTTCTTCCGTCTTGCTATCCGACCTCTCCTAACAATTTCGATAGTGCAACGGCGGTTTTCCTCCTGTTATACCTTTCAAACCTTGCTACTCTCAATTTCCCTTTCAGTGCTGAATGACCTCATAGGTCCCAGTGCTTGACCTTTGCCGTATATTCTATATTCCATTCCACTCTTGGTGAATGTTAATGTTGCAAGATTCCCCCCCCCCCCCCCCCACCACTTCTTATCGAGTAAGAGTTACTCGATGGGAAGTGGAGAGAGGAAGCTTTTGAAGCTTCTAGAGCTTTTCAGCTTTCTCAAACAATTTTTGGCCATGCCCCACCTGATCTCCTCTAAAATCCTGATACCCCCTGTGGTGATACATACTATAATTCTTATATTCACGCGGAGGAAGCTTAAAAGGCCTTTAACTTGGTTTAAACATTCTCGAATTGGCCTCCTTAAAAATCAAATTACCCACCCCACGTGAGGAACAATTGTTCTAGAGCTACTCTTGTCCAAGATTCTCAAAACACTCCAGCAACTAATACAGTG